>NW_026623624.1:219564-309017 GCF_030028575.1 Malurus melanocephalus
ACAGCTTTTTTGTCCCTCCCTAGTGCTCTCTTATTCACTCAGCTGTGATAGTGAAGGAATTGAAGGGAAAGAGAAGAGCAGCAACAAAAMATGGCAGGAGTTGAGGAAGTGTTTTTCAGTTCTACAGGGATGACCTTTTTCAAAGGTCAAACTTGTAACTGTTGTCCAGATACTTTAATATGATAAGGAAATATTTTTCCATACATAAAAAACCTGTCCTTTTGTTACAAATTAGAAACCCAGTAAAGTGTGTTGGAAAGCCATGACAAAATTTAATTTAAAAATACCAAGATACCCCCTTATATTAACTTGCCAAGACTGGAATTTGAAATTGGGTTTAAATATTCTCATTCCAGTTACTACAAGAGTTTGAAAGATGGCTCTAATGTAATGTGATGTGTCTCGCCACAAGGAAGTGGGAAGCCTTTGATTTATTTTGAAATTCTGTTTGCTGACTCAGAGTAAAAGTAGGGTGAGATTGGAGATATAAAACACTGTTTTGTGTTTGCAATTACTTTCCTGTTGGCATCTTAATGGATAGAAAAGATATGAGTAGTGTGGGATAGATACAAAGCAATGAGTTTAATTAATTTTGAAGGAAAAATAAATATGAGGAATTGAGCTTAGTTAGATTTTGACCAACTGAAATATAGCTCATGATAAGATCTTTAAAATATGCATATTTTCTGCATCAAAAATCAACCTTAAATAATTCACGTTCCGTCTTTATCTTTTTAAAACTATAATGAAGCTAGGTTCATTTTCTGAATAAMGTGGTGGTAGAACTGAAAGCCAAGGTGCAACAGACAATAATAATTAACCAGTTAAGCTCTTTTGATTTTACTAGGAATAATAAAATATGTCTCACCTAAGATCAAGGTAAAGTGGGAATTTGTTGGCCAGAGGGACAGAAAAAGTTTTGGATTCTGGAGCAACAGAAATAGTTCTGCATCCTTATTTCACCTCTGYGAACTGCAGGGGAAGATGATAGTTTTGCAAAGCTGAGATTGCTGCTGAGGCTCTCTGCATGGCAATCGAGGGAGCAATTACAGTCAAACTAAACCTGGTGCCTGACACATGGTGAGGGAGTCTGGTTATTTGTATTTGCACCTAGCTCATGCAGATAGCAAGAAATGGCCAGCTGCTCCTGTGTGCATTTYCTCTCTATTTACCACAACATGTTTGCACAGTGCCTAATAAAATTAAATAATAATAATAATTAAAAAAAAAAAAAATCATAGCAACCCTTGAAGCTATCTTAATGATTGGAAAGGAGTAAAAAAACAACAGGGAATGAAGAGTMCTGAAACACCATAGTTGCTTGCCATGCTGTTATTTCTAGCAAGAGATAGAGTTTTCATGCCCAGGATTTTCCCAGCTGAAATTGCTGGGCTTCTCTATCAAGAAGGTAAAATTGGGTAAATTATACTTGCTGTCGAAGAAGCAGCTTTCCCTCTCACAATCTACTAAGCATAAACATGGTTCTATTAAGCTGAACCTTTTAAATACTCAGCAGAGCATGACATTACAGGTAAAGAGCCCCAAATAAAGAGAGTAAGACATCTTCAGGAGAGGGAGGATGTGTGCCARGCTTTGCTAAATTACATTGAGGGCAGCTTATTAACGCCTCAGAAATGCAGACATATATGTGAAAATTAAGGCTAGGCTGGTGTTTCCAGAAATAAATCCCCTCGGTTACTTTTGTAAAGACCTGACATGGAATCAGGACTGTCTTTCCCATTTGTCATGCTGGCAGACTGAGCAGGTTTCATTGTCTTTGACTACACATCCAAAAAGCCAAGTGTGCAGTCATAAGGGGGAGAAGAAGAGGCTTGCATAACGCAGACATTTAAAGTGCTGTCCCAAAGAGGAGCCTGTGTCTCTTGACTGAGCAGGGAGGGAGCATTAGTAGCAGCCTTGGGCTGGCTTCTGGGGCTGGAGATGGTCTGACTACCCATAATCTGCATCCAACAGGTCATCCACACCTTCTGTGCAGCACTGGACAAGACCCAGTGAACAGASATGACACTTGGTTTATGTCTGGGTACATCCAGCCTCATGTGTGGGAGCAGCCTGAGCTCCACTAGTTCTGCTGACTGGTTCCAGCTGACAGCAATGGGATTCCAGACTGTTAGTTATGATGACTGCAATGTGATAATAGCAACTCTGATATCAAGCCAGCAAATTAGGTGGCATGAATCTGAGCTCAGCAGAGATGAGTTGATGTGTTTGTCTTTGGTAGGTGCACAGCTCCCAGGATGTGGTACATGAGACCACTCCAAACTGTTGATCAAACCCACAGTACATCCATCTGGGCTAGAGCAGAGAGTTTAGAACTTTAGTGCTTCCATAAGATCAGGGGTCTGTCCTGGAACCAAAAACATTTAGTGTTTTTATCGTTTTCCTGGATGACAGACAGAATACACCCTTCACATATGTGTGTGGTTGAAACCAGAGAGAATAGCTGATATGGTGGAAGATAGACTCATGTGGGTCTACATGCTAAAGAAATGGGCTGGCAGGAACCCCTAGAAGCTCAATGAAAACAAAGTCCTGCACAGATTGACTGAGAATAAAGGACTTGAGGGTCCCAGCAGATGACAATGGATGAATAAATAAAATAACCTTGAGTCACGGAGAGCCATCCACAATCTGGGCTATGTTAGCAAGAGAAAAGAGCTCCAGTGAAGAGGAATGACTCCTAGCAGGAGCCACCTTTGCAGGACACTCCTGGAAGCTCAGTCCATCAGAGTCCTGTTTCCTAAGGACACACACTGTGGGCACTCTCATTCCAGTACTCACTCAAGAAGTGCAGGTAGAATAGATGGAGAAAAAACCCCAACATCTTGCAATCTGAGCATGTTTTCTGGATGCTCAGGGCTCAGACCCTCCTTTAACTGTAGCACATCAGGTGATGACTTAGCATGGCATTTATTTGTCCAATTYAAACATTTGAGCAGCTTTATTAAATTTACTGCTGAAGACCAAGGATGCTTTTAGGCACTCTGCTAAGCTAGAGCTTTAAAAGCTTGTGCCTACACAGCAGTTATCACGGGATCCAGGAATGTCTCAGGCAATGTGTGCTATTGCAACACCATTACCACAGCTATCTATTAAGCCCTGGAGTGTCCAGGTGGCTGGTTATCACTGCATGGGTTTGYTCAGAAGCTATTAAAATCGTTAAAGGGTGGTTTTCTTCCTGCCACTGGCTCAATTATATTTCTGTTTTATGACCTTCATTAAAAGAGAATGATGAAGAAGCATAAACAGAGWAGACAAGTTTAGTGGTAGTACAAACAGATACCTGAATATACATGCCTTGAAAAATTTGGTCTATACCTGATTTGATTTATTCTCCACTAAAACCATCACCAAGTAATAGCTTTTAATTAATTAGATGTAGTACACTAGCAAGGTCATSTGTGGTTATCTTAGCTGTTTCTTGAAAATAAAGTTTGTGGCTACATCACAAAAGAAATTCCATTTCCCCTTGAAACTTCAGCTGCAARTAGTAATGGTTGGTGTGTACAAAATGTTATAGACTTTGCAAATYGTTGAGCTGAGTTTTCAGTTACCTGATGGTGCTTCAGAGTTGCTGAAATTGTCAGTTTGCAAGATTTTTTGAGGAGGCTATATAAATTGCTTACACTAACAATTCATTAATTGTTAGTGGAGGAAAAATACTTTTCCCTCAAAAAAACCCCATGCTGGTGGCAGATGATGTTCATGAATCTGATTTCTCTGCCATGCACTACTGTACATCCTCRTTTAGTTTTGTTTCCCCTCTGCACAAGCCTGGAAGAGGGAGGGTGAAGGGAAGGTTTATGAATGTGAATAAGAAAAGATTAATAGGAGAGGGAATAATTTTCATTAGATCAATATTTTGTCCCCAAACAGGTCCGGTTTTGGCATTTGACTTTTGTTGGTTTGTGCATTCCATGTGTGTTAGCTGGCTTAGTGACAGGTGTTAACTTGCTTGAGAATGGGAAGGAAAAATCAGAGAATTRTCTGGAGCATGGAACTTGTGCAATGAGCACATTTTTGGGCAACTCAAATATATTGCTCCCCTCCATCCATTACCAAATTCTTGGCCTTAGTCTAGAGGGTGCTTTGCAAAGCTGGGCAGCTCGACACTGACATGGTTGGAGAGAGCACCCTGGGGCTCCCTGGCAGCCAGCTGGCAGGAAAAGGGAAATCACCCATGAAGAGTCCCCTCAATGCCACAGGATCCAGTGGGGCTTTCAAATTCACCTGTTCCCAGTGTAAACCAAATCATCAGAAATTCTGCAACTATCTTGAGTCATAAAAGTAGCWCCTTCTTAAGTCTCCTCAGGTCTTTCTAAGATTTTTCAGAAAGAATAATTTCTGGTTAAATTTATGTGAAGCCTGTGGCATAGGCAAAACAGCAATATCTGGATATCCAGTTCTTTCACTGGGGCTTGTGATACATCACTATTTAGCAAAAATTGAACAGATGAAATATTTGCCTGGCATCCTTGAAAGCTGCTCACGTTCTGACTTGAGTCCAAAGGACATAAATTTTTGTGTAAAGCAGATTTTATRAAACTTTGTACTGGTACATAGAGAGAATGTTCAGAAATGGCCAGGAAATGGCACCAACCATCCATTTCCACTACAACTCCATGAGAAAGGGGACTCCGCCCCTCCACTACATCATCCTCCACTACTCTGTGAGCAGCAGGCTTTGAACAAAAGAGCCTAAGAACCAGGTGTGTCCTGGGCAGGTCCTGAGCTGTGTCATCACTGTGAAATGTTGCCARCAACCCTGAACGTAGCATAAAATCCAGAGGTCCTCAGCAAGAAGGATGAACTGTTCTTGCCTCTTCTATCATTTACAACACAAAAAAATGAATGACATTATCATATTCTGAAATATGTCCAGAAGCAATGACCGTAACAGTCACTGCAATAATGCAGGAGGGTTTGGTTGATATTTTGTTGTGAAGCAAACAAAAAAAAAAATAGTAAATTCGAAGAATTATGTGAAAAACTCCAAACCTTTTTTTTTTTTTTTTTTTTTTTTTAATTTTTTTTTTTTCTATTTACAAGGATATTAGATTAAAAAAAAAAAGTTGTTTAGCCTGTGCTGTTTCTTTGCAGCACAGAAAACCTGTTGGTTTTGGGGTTTTTCATTCCCATTTATTTTTAATTTCAATTTTAAATAAATTCATTTCAAAATGCTACATCTTGCACTTGAAAGAATGTTCAGGTTTCCTCTGTCTCAACTATCTATCCCTAAAATGTATTTTGCCAGATGCATRGGAATATTATGGCAAAAAAATGAATACAAACAGTGCATGGAATTGACACATCAATACAAATTTAAGTAGCAGGGTGACTTGTATTGAATTTTTTCTCAGTACAAGGATCAATAATTTGTCTGTTGACAAATTTAAAATTACTGTAACTGGCAAACAGTCTTATTTTCAGTTCTCTGAAAGATGATACTTTCAGCAGACCCATGACTCCAGGTCAGGAGTGTGTGCATGTTGCAYRACCCYTTCAGTCTCAGCTCTGCAGGAGATTGGTGTATTTGGGGTGGCTTTACATTGACACCGCATTTGTAAAGCATTTGATCCTTGCTGCAGTGCTGGAAGCCTTTCACTCAATTTCACATCAGGAATTGTCGTCATGAAAATATATTGKGTCTGCACATAAATTCATGTATTCCTTCACATTCTAAATTAATCTCTAACAAGGCCCATGGCGGTGGTAGTTACTGCAATGCAGTTAGCATGACATTTGTCATAAGCAGTGTGCTGGTCAGGCTGAAAACACTTAAAAAGCTTTCATTTTCTCCAGAACATACCAAGGAAAAATACACAGTAATTTACTTTCCACTGTTCCTGGATTTGTCTTGATGTCATCCTTAACTTTACCAAATGCAGAACCTGCTGAGAGTGATTTTCATTCTAAGATTGTCCTCAATCWGCTAAGTACTGATGACAATACACAAGTGGTTACTGTCTTAATATCCAAGCAGCCTGAATTGGATACAGAGCATGGTAGCAGCACATTATGTTTCGCTGGAAWGGAATTTAAACTATTCAAGCGTACAAATTGAAAACTCATTCTGAAGAATTGCTTTGCTTTCCTGAACTGAGTGTATGGTAAAAACAACCAAGACATTCAAGAGACTTATTGCTGGGAATGAATRTAATAAAATAATTCATGCTGTGTAAGGCGGACTTTAGTCCTGATGGATGGGGTTTGGTTGGTATTAAACTCTGATTTGCACGAATAGGAAATTCCTTAAGGAAGCAAAATCTCTTGCCAAAGCTGGCAGYGCGAGAGCAGTGATTAACGGTGTGCCAAATCATTCACTAATAACTTAGAGAGTCAGCCAACACAGCCACCAGCTGGTTTGAAAGCACCATGAAGGCAATTTACAGACCCCTTAGAAATTTAGAGTAGGACTTATAATTGCCAGTTTAATAACACCATCTTTAACTCAAGCTGTTTTTTTAAAAGAAAAAGCTGGAGAACTCTCACCTGAGCTGAGAAGAGCCAGAATTCCTCCTCTGCTCACCAAGGAAGCAGTCATCTCCATTTTCTCTTTTCATGCAGAGCAACACTATTCAGAGACCAACTGTGCAATACTTAACTAACCTTTCCTACAAGACCAACTGTGCAATACTTAACTAACCTTTCCTACAACCCCTCCTAGAGAAATTGACTGGCATTTTCTTGGGTGAAGATGATGAGATTTTGTTGACAAGAAAGAAGATTTACTGAGTATTCTGCCCAAGAGACACCGTGTAATTCTGCCAGCTCATCTCAATCTGCTGATAGGTTGGGACAGAATGTCTCAGATCCTTTTCTCATCCCAACTGCAGATCCCCTGTGTAGAGCTGGAGGTGTGATGGTGGCTGGTGTAGCCCATGGGGTTTTATTTGACACTGAGTGCTGGGGATTGTTCCATTCTTACCAAAAAAAGCAAGGCTACATAGGCACTGGATGGTTCCTGGTCCATCTCAAGATTGGAAGGGTGTAGAGAGCTGCAATTTGTATAAGGTTTAGGAAATCCTGTGCTCTGACTGGCTATGTTCAGCCCATGGTGTTGGCATAGAAAAATAACACATCAGCAGCTCCTCCACACCCCAGAAGAACTCAGCTGTTTTTACAAATTCTTTATTCAAGGCTGGTGCATGGTGGGAATGGAATGAAATTGAGGAAGAGATGAATGGTCCAGCAGGGTAAGTTATGGGCTTTGAAGAAATTTGTCCTCTCCTTTGGTTTCTGGAAGATTTCTGGACAGATTTCTCCCAGACCTCTTCTGGCTGTGCTTTTCAAGGGTCCCTTATGATCTGATCACTACTGCTGTGCAATCCTTCCTCATTTACTTTCTCCCTTTCCTAGTCCCAGAGAACGAAGAAAATCCAAGCACTGTGAGCAAAGTTGGGTGGCAGGGGGTTGGAGTTGGGATGACAAGAATTACCTAAATATTCATATCCAGGTTCTGCTTTCACCAAACCAGAAACTGTTACAGGAGCTGGAAGAAGCAACAATGCCACTTTAGGGTTTAGGGAGCAATGGGAAAATGTGTGCACCTGTGGAAATTAATGTGGCATTCTCTTTAGGTTTGGAGTTTTCAGGTTTGTGTTTTTTCCCCTTTCCCATAATCATGGAATACTTCAGTGCAGCTATCCAATATTTCTTTCTGATCTTAAACGAATATATTTAGCAAAATTTAACAAGTTTCAGTTCAGCAATTTTAAAATGTCATGATTAAAATATGGCAATCAAAAATGTTAAAATAGACATTTTCTAAATGYTTCACCCTTTAGTTTAATTTCTAAAATCTAGTTAGTCTTGACACTCTTCAAAATATTTGTGGGAAAATATTTGACTTAAAAGGGAAGATACATGATTGTGCCAACATCAATCTTCTGAATTCACRAGCTTTCAGTCAGAGACAATATTGGGCACTGAGCCTTTCAAAGCCTTAGTGAGATAATGATAAATTATCCTCACTTTTTATATAGAGAAAGTACAGTTAGGCCTTTGCTCACAAAAAGAACAGAGCTGCCTGAGACAGTTCTGAGCCAGGAGGCAAAACAAAGCAAACCTTCAAGCTGAGAGTGGGCTACAGTCCCTCATGAGGCAGCAGGACTCTTCCAGGACTGAGCTGAAGCCCATGAGGTTATTCTTTGCTGTTTCAGTTGATTTAAATGCTTTTGCTGGAGGGTTTTAACTGCTTATTTGCTATAGTCATGGGGCAGACAGCAACAGAAATCAAAGCACTGTAAGGATTATTGTTATCCTTGTCTCTTATATAGTGACACTTAAAAACAGAGTTCTTCAACAAGAGTATGGCCTCCACTCAGGTTAAATGTAACAGTCCAGTTTAATACAGAAATCACCTTTTCTACATCCCAAGTTATAGAATCACAGAATCACAGAATCATAGAATCATAGAATTGTAGAATCATAGAATCATGGTATCATAGAATCCTGGAATTATAGAATCATGGAATCATAGAATAGCTTGGGTTGGAAGAGACTTTAAAGACCATTTAGTTCCCACCCTCTGCCATGGGCAGAGACACCTTCCCCTAGACCAGGTTTCTCAAAGCTCCCTCCAGCCTGGCCTTGAACACTGCCAGGGATGAGGCAGCCACAGCTTCTCTGGACAGCCTGTTCCTGTGCCTCACCACTATTACAGGAAAKAATTTCTTCCTAATATCTGATTTAAACCTGCCCTCTAAGTCTGAAGCCATTGCCCCTTATCCTGTCACTTCATGCTCATGTAAAAAATTCCTCCCCACCTTTCTTGTAGGCTCCCTTCAGACACTGAAAGGCCACTCCTAGGTCTCCCCTAAGCCTTCTGCTTTCCAGTCTAAACAATCCCAATTCTCTCAGCCTTTCATTGTAGGAGATGTTCTCCCACCCTATAATCAGCTTGGTAAGCCAAGTTGGCTTTGGGGTCTTGAGCTGAAAATACTTTTGGTTGTACAGTTCTAGAATGGTAAAAGGGATGTAAAGTGCTGCTCTCATGACTTAGGCTTAAACATCACAATGGCTTTGGCCAATGTGCATCAATGAACTAGGGAAAAGTATTACTTAAAAAGACCTTTACTTCCATGGAGGAGATGAACATTCCAGGAAACATCTGTCAAACAGGTGAGATAGACTGCAGAAGCAGAGCTTTGTTTGGAACATCAGGAATAGATGGGTAGGTCTGGCTGTCAGGAAGATTCCCCTGAAAATTTTCAAATTGATTCACACTGATGCCATATAAGCSTCTCTTGCATCACRGTGTATAATTCTTCTTTCTTCACTRCAAATACTTATTGCCAGTCATGATCCTCATTATTCATTCCCACTAGGATCATACAAAGAATTGAGCTCCTAATTCCTTCTGAATTTATTTTCCCATCCATTTTTGGATTTAATTTTTTTTTTCACCCTAAAGAAACTTCACCGTCTTTGCTTCGAATTATGGGCAAAACCCATTATGTCAATACTCCTGTTTGCACTCTGTTTTGGTAGTTTGGGACAGTTTGTGCAGTGCAATGTAACCTTGTACAGATTTTCTCAGCAAAGAGCAGAACAGGTGTGTCGATTCAGATAAAATACCCTTAGCTACGGACCAACCTTTCATATCTTTAGCTTCTTCAAGTGATACTCCTCACTTAAAGAGAGCATTTCATGCTTTTGATTTTTTTTTTTAATTTACTGAGGAAAAATTTGCAAAACTTAATGAATTGTGTGCTAGGAAAACATCTTGAGTTTCGCAGAATATCCTCTTCTGGGTAAGCACAAAAATTCTGAAGTTTTTTGGCTATATAAGTGAAGTTTTTCCTTCTTTTTAAGACRGGGATTAACAGACATGAGTGGAAAAGAACATCCTCCAATCAGTTCTAAGCCTCACTTTCATCTGCTTCTAATCTTTGTGAATTATCTTTCCATTACCTCTGATATACCCAAGAAGGATTTAGATTCTGGGTTTACATCCTTACTTAACACAATTTCCTTGATCATTATGACAGCATCACTGTCTTACAATTTTTTTCAACAAACCAAATGAAGAAACACTTAAAATTCTGGGGTTTTGGGGACATCTTCAAGACTTGGATGTTCAGATTCYATCATCTTGGAGTCTTAAACCTGGGATGTGTTTCTCATATAACAACAACCGTCCTTCAGACATTGCAGGACATGTGGATTGTGTAAACTCTCAAGCTCTCATTTTTCTCTTACTTCCCTCTTCARCTGTCACTATAGTAACTCTTGCTCCTCTCTGCAGGAAGATCTCAACTTAATCTTCTACCTGCAAAGGATCCCACAACGAAGAGAGGCAATTTGTGTTGGCAAGTTGAGGGAAGTAAAATAACCCTGTGTGTCCTTATGTACTAAACTGTAGAAAACATTTTTAATGTTTCCTTTGTCCCCAGAGAAAATTGGTTTCTCAGATCTCCAATTTCCCGAAGTAAAGTCTGTTTTGCCCATGATGGTAATGGGTGAGTKACCTTCCTTTTCTTGTCTTAAATCACAAGCCTTTTGTTATATTGGAGGGGAGTGATAGGTTTGGTGGACATCTGTTATTCAGTCAAGGTGAATCCACCACAGATACAAGCAGAAAAAYGTGAAGCAGAATTTTAACAGGCAGTTTTCATCTGGTTTCACCTGGATTCTTGTCATTTTCATTTTCCTTCCTTGTATTTCTAGATAGAAGTTATGATGAGAAATGYAGACCTAGAAACAACCTGCCAAGGAATTTGCATTGATTTAAGACCCAAACCCAGCCTGTGTTATTCATCTGGATAAAGAGCTAGACTCTCTTCTCCAGGGCAGGCCAAAAAGAAAGCTTATCTGCTTGTGTGCCAGTCTGAGAGTTTGATTTAAACAGGTTGTCAAGTTTGAATCCTGAGGATTGSATCTTCTCTCTAAGAAGCCTTGAAACCTCGATATTAGCTAATGTATGTTGAAACTGTTGGGATTTTTAGTAYTGCTGCTGTGTTGCCTCGGTGAAAGAAAAAACTCATTAATTTTATAATGCAAGTAAATCCTACTCCTGCCAGAGCAGTTGATCAAAGACCCTGACATCTACAGAGCAATCAGGGAAAGCAGAACAAGCAATATATTTTTAGTATCACATATAAAGGAGTTTGGTATCAAAATGGATGCTACTATGAGAGCTTCAGGAGCTGGGACTCTCCCGGGTCAGGGCTTGGGTGACACCGAGGTAAGTATTTCTGAACCTGGAAGAGTCTGTGACTCAAAGGTTGTTTTTGTCAAAGATGGCAGTGTGGCAGTGGACTATTCTATGTTTATTCCATTCCAGGCTGGTTTGACACCTACACCACGCATAAAATTTATTTAAACACTGTAAATAGAGATGCTGGTATCAAGGGTTTCAGGAATGGGTTTGCTTGAACTTTAACTTTTAATACAGGKTTTTTTTCCTACAAATTTTTCCTTCTACAATTTTTATATTAAAATACAATTTTAATATTAAACAGAAGTTTACATTTTTRCATACCTTCTTAAAACCCCAAAACCACAGATTTCTCTAGAAAGTAATATATCCRTTATTGCTTCTGCCTGCCAGTGTTATCAGCCTACCATTTATGAGCACAGTCTGCTTCTAAATTGTAGCCAAGTCCTGCACAGTCTTCCAGATCTTTAATTAGCATAATGAGCAATGGATGACATTTAATAAAAGCTTGTCTCTTCTTGTTGCAGCTCTGGTATTATTCAACTGTGCAATCTATGGGAGGCCATGATTAACCCAATGTTGAAAATCTTGAGTTGCATTCTCACATGATTTGCATATGATCTGAGGGAGCCACATCACCACCTAAAGCTCTGTTTTTCCTATTTGTAGGACAGAAGTTAGTCACAATGATGTTAAACTCCTTTATAAAGTGCTTTGGGCAAGGTTCATCTCAGCATCATGTACTTGGAACATATTTGTCCCCATCAAACCTCAAAGAACATCCAGGCAGCACCCTAATCATTGCAGKCAGGGAAGTTTAGAATGATTCACCAGAAAAAAAATTAAGCTTCCACCACAGAATGAGAAAAGTCTCCTCTAAACCCTTTYAGCTTCAGCAATCAGCTCTGCTCAYACTGTAAAATCTRAGGTTGCTTGAAGGCATTYACAGATGAAGRCATTTATATGGTATATCCCCACATTCAATAAGGATCACTCTTTAAGAGATTATATTAGTTTGAGAGAGTGGCAGCTTGTGAGTTTGGAGCACAGACCATCCTTGGTGTGTTTGGACAGTCACACTGGAGGTGTAAGCAGAACTCTCAGACACCTGAAATATTTATGGTTTGTTTTATGGGAAATTGTAGTATTAACTTTTTATAAGGTTTGTTCTAATCACAGCTTGAAATTAGTGTATTTTTGGATTCTTGGATCCAAAACCATAGAAAAAATTTGTTGGAAGGGATTTCAGGAGCTCATCTGATCTAATACCCTATCCAGACTGATGCCAACTTCAAAATTACATTAGGCTTCCCTGGACCTTCTCCAATCCAGTTTTTAATATCACYAAGGAGAGATATGCCATAACTAGTGATTCTGAGGATAATTATTATATCAATGTTTGACCATGTTAATTTTGACTTTTTTTTTTACTTATTGCGCTCAGAATTTCTCTTGATACAATCTGTGACCATTGTCTCATCTTTCACTGAATATCTCTGAGAAAGAGCCTGGCTCCATCTTCCGCACATCTAATCATTGTGCACTTGGTCTTTCCATATCAATTGTATCCAGCCATGCTGTAAGATAGGCTAAAATTTAATTTATGGAACAAGCATGTTCCTAGTTAATACTCTTCATATTTGCAAGGGAAAAAAACAATATGGTGATTGAAAAAAAACAGATGTTTTCCACTGAGAAATACATCTGAGTATTTATGAGTGAGTTTCAGGTTTTTATTGAACAAGCTTCTTCTATCAAGACATTTTCTAAAGACTCTCTGTGACAGCTTGTACAGGAGGAGTTGCTGATGATAATCATCATCTATGCATTTTCAGCATGGATACTTCAGAAATTATCAAGCACTCCTTAATAATTTTGTTCTTTCTGATATTTATGAAAATTAGTAAACTGTGAAATTAAGAAAGGACTGATAAAAAGGGTCACAATGTATTTTCCTGCGATCTGCAGAGCTAGGCTCAGATTAATGAAATAACAAAGGAAAAGAACTCATGTAATTATTTTTCTTTATGAATCCTTAGCTGTTGTAAATGAAAGAAGCAATTTAAAGCATCAATTGATACTGCCCTGAAAACATCTTCATTATGAAAGGGAAGACAGATAAAATAATAAGGCAAAAAAGCATTTTTTCATTACATGTAGATGAGTTGTAATGTCGAAAATTATTTCCAAGGCAGTCCTAGACTTTGCCCTATCATCTCTTGGTTGTTGAGGCACTCACGCTGTAAATAAAACAAGTTWCAACCTTCTTGTATGGCAAACCTTWACCACAAAAAGGAGTGGCTATAACCATTCTGTGTTGTGGGAATGGTCCCTTGCATGTCCTGTTTTTCACATTGTTCCAGGTGTTTCTGGCTGACCCAAAGGAAGTAGAGCCTAGTGAGCATTCTAACAACTAAACAGGATGAAWAATCATGACCCAGTTCTTGAGCCTGAGACCTGGTCCTGTTTATTTGCTATTGTACACGTCTTTGAGAATTCAGAGTGCTGTCCTTGTCTTTTGACATGTCAGGAGACATTCTTTTCATTTCCAAGGCTTTCAGTTCTGTTCATTCTGATAGACAATCATAGTGCAATGAATCATTTGCTTTCTGTGGCTTTCTTTGTCATCACATAAATTGCRAAGCTGTGGTTTAATACACATTTGCTCATTTTGCTGAGGCAGCAGACAGAAGGATTTAGAAYATGTCAGACCTTCATCACAGCATTACCTGTCAGATGAGTGTYTTTCTGCCAAGACACATAAGTAACTTTAAACCTAAAACCAAAATAAACCAATATTTTTCTTCCTGGACAAAGTGCCATGTGCATGCCTTATTTGGGTGACGCTAAACTGAAGTTTTTACTAACCCACTTCCATGTGTATTCTGACCTCTTCAAACAAATCTGTTTCAGCTTGGTGAAATGGCAGAAGTGGATGATGAGCAGGTTCTCAGYGACACTGAAATGTGCATTCAGATACTGAAGCTTTGAATGTGCACTGCCAGTCATTCTGTGCAATTACGCAGAAAATATCACATAAAAAATGTGGAGTCTTTGAAAACATATGTGTGATGGGGGGAGTAAAAGGTACAGTTCTCAGCTGATGGAATTTATTATGTAGATCTTTGCTTTCCTGAAAAAAAAAGTTGGCAACTTCCACTTGATTTTACTTTGCTGCTTCGAAAGAGTTGTTTTCCTCTGAGCTTTACAGGTTTCATATAAGTATTTCTAGAATTAATTCAGTGTGTTAGGAGTTTTTCACTCAGAAAAAAAAAGCTAAAATAAAGGTAATTGCTCTGAGAATTTGGGCYTTTGGCTTGGGTTTATTTTCAGATTGCAAAGCAGTCTCCAGAGATATTTAGTGCTAACACTGACCTGTGTGTGACTGCAGTTTATTTAAAATAGTGYTCTAACTGCAACATTTCTATACAGTCACAGAATTGTTTTAAATTCCAAGTGCTTTCCAGTAGCTTGATTATCAATTCTAATAGTTTTTCTAGAAATTCAAGCTAGTCTGACTGCGTCTTTAATTCTCTRGCTCAATTGTTTTCAGCCATTTCAAGAAACTTTCTGCCTGAACTAGGTCACTATTCAAAWTCCCTGACTCTGAGGTATGATCATTTCCATGCTGGCTTCTCTTCTGGGAGGTGGGAAAGGGAATTGCAAATGGTGAGGAGGTACCTGCAAGAAGACAAACCAAGCCTGGAAGGCACTGGATTATGAGTGAGCTCCTTTGTCTGCAAACAATCTTGATTATTTCTGGAGTTGTCTGGAGTGGAGACCTACATTGGGGTTCGCTGCTGACGTCTTTCCTCAAGGAATTAGGCCAGGATTGTATTTGAGATAACTCAAGTAAATAAAGGTAATGTGTGACAAAACAAATGTCCAGATGACAGCACAGTGGTAGGACTGAAGGTCCTTCTTTGAGGATGGGCTGGCTCAGCTGCAGAAGAGTGAGCCAGTCATCGAAACAAGATTTGTAATTTTTGGGCATTTATATTTTACGGACAAGAGAGTAAGAAGGAAGGCAGAAATGCCCAAATCCTTCACCAAGGGCAAGGGAATTCTTTCAATCCACAAAAGCTCAAAGATGATCCCTACTGACTTTAAAATTGCCAATGCCAGAGCCAGCTGTCTAGATCTATGACAGGGATTTTATGAGATCCTGTTCATCTGGAAAAGCTTCTGCTGTGCAGGAAGCATTAAAGCTGCATTTACCTCCACGTAACCTGCGTGCTCTGTTGATGCCATTAATACAGTAATCATCTTGTCACAGCCTTCAGGACTGAGRCAGAGGTCTTCCATCACACCATGGTAAACCTCAGACAGAAATGACCAGGATGGAAAAAAATTTCAGTGATGTCATGTGGCCAATCTTCTAGAAACCTAAATGCATTTATTTCTGCACTATAAGAATTTTGAATGCAAGAAATTGTTCTGGAGCACACAAAATGTTTTATTCCAGRCTAATTTCCTGCATCCTTATTATTCTGTTTCTTCACCTAATGAAATGGAGGGTGGATTTTCTCTTTTATATAAKCCAGTGACCTAACAAAAGCAGATTTTAAAGCATCCCAATGTCCAAAGGCAAAGGAGATCCTTCAGAYTGCCAACCAGGATTTACATCTTTTTACATCTGTTGTGGACTGAATGGAAAACTGGGATCAAAGGCAGCCCCAAAGCTCTACTATTACTGTTCAAATTTTGTCAAACAAATTGCTTAATTCAGCCAGGTTTTCAGAGAAACTCCTAATTAGGATTACAAGACTGACTACTTCATTTWMCACAGGTGATCAAAGCTAATTAGGSRCCTTKCCCAAAAKCTGGATAAGCAGAATGGAACACAGCTCTCTGTGGCTTCAGTGGCTTTTGCTGCTCTCTGGCTCACACAGCAGTGCTGCTGATTCGGGGCAGGCACCACAACTGAGCACAGACAGCAATCCCCAAAAAGAAGCACAGTGCACCCATTGGGATGGAAAGAGAAAGCTGAGGAAGGTTTAAGGTTTCTTAGTGTCCTCACCCCTGTATGAATTTAGCASCTCCTTCCCAACACATTGGATCCAGTGTCCCARCAGAGCCCATGTCCCAGGTGACCTYCTACAAAGGAATAAGTTTTAGATCATACCCATATAACATGGTCAGAGGCACAGGAGCCAAGTCAATTATATCTTAGCAGCTTGAATAAGGTTCAGAAGCATGAAAATCCTTGCATTTGCTTTTCTCTGCACAATTCTTCATCTTTAAAACTGGGATACTGCTGACCTTCCTCACACAGGGGTTAAGAGAAACCCATTAATGTTTGTGATGAGAAAYGAAAGCTACAAGGTTAAGTGGTTGCTGTCCATGCCAATAACTCATCACATGGGATATAAAATTAGAGTTCACAGTGACCTTTCCTTTCCTAAAATATTCTTTTGGGCCATACTCTGGTATCTCCTCTAAATCCTGAGTACACACATCCATAATGGCAGATCTGCWGTAGGTTTGCAGCGGTAAGAATTAATTAGAACATTTTGCTCTCATTTTAATATTAACAACACTTACTATTAATCAGATATCAAAGTTCATGCAAATCCTTCCAGGCAGATAAATATTTTTTATTACTAGCATAAAACTGATGATAAATTAATTATTCCTCATTTCCATAAATGTATCCAACAGTAGAATGTCTTTCCTAGGTAACGTAATTACCTATTAATTATTTTCTTGTCTTCCTGAAAATGAATGTGAGAGAGAGAAACAGAGAAAKTTATGTACACACTACAATTTAGAAAAAACTTCGCTTGCATGGRTGTAGGCTTTTACATAGGGCTTCACTCATGATTTCTGCATCAGCTACAMATTTTCAGGCTCATCAGAGTAATTATGATTCCTGGCTTCAACCTCTGTCATAAATKAACCCTTATTTTTATGTATGCTTTTGCAGAGAAAATTATGGCTGGTCTTAAAGTCGTTGAATTCCTCAGTTACTTGGAAACACTTGATACATACATTTGTATTCATACACAGCTTTGCCAAACACTGTCTTTTTTTTTTTTTTTTTTTTTTTTTTTTTTTTTTTTTTTTTTTTTTCAGGGACCGGGGCAGGGGAAGATCTTTGAAACTTCTTCAGAAAGGCTGTGATAGCTGGCTGTGTTCTTTAGTCACTGTCAGCATTCTCCCTTCTCTTGCAGAAGAAAGGAATGAGCTGCCTGTAGCTGTGAAAGTCATTGAACAGGCTGAGCTCTTCTGGCCCTGCTGAAAAACATCCAGAGACAACCAAAAGTTCAAGACGACAATAAAGGCAGGGTGTAGCATGTTGACAGGGAGAGGGGACAGGGTTGGGAGCAAAGCAGATGGTGACATTTCCTCTCTCTTTCTTTTGCTAAAACCAGCCCTAGGGAACTGAGATGGAAGTGAAGTGCCATCTTCTACTGTCTCTGTCYCTGCTGCCAGACTTAACACTAAGATGTGCTTTGATGCAGCTTTGTTCAGGGAAGGTGGCGAACCACTGAAATGAAAGATCAGAGGTCCTGAATAGAGAAGAATTCCCAGTTGTGCTTGTGGCTCACAAAGATCTGATATGCAGGGATGCCCTCTGTCCCTGGCAGCTTTACAGGGGTTGCAGAGTGCCTGCTTAGTAGGAAACCCTACAAGGGTTTCCAGCCTGGAAGCTCCCTTCATGCACTGAAGAAAGGATGCTCATACACACCAGAGTGGGTACCACTGTGGGATCATTCCTGTTTCTGCTGTGGATATATGACATACAATGCCAAAAAATGTGTGGAAACCTATACTGAGACCAGAGGGTTCTCACTGGTAGTCATCAAAATCTTTCCCAGGCAGTAGAACCCATCTGAAACCTCTGTAGACTCTCTCTTAGGTGAAAGGAAAATGAAATGTTAATTGAATTGCAATGCAGTGAGTGCACTGGGAACCAGGGCTGCAGGTGGTTAACAGCATCAATAGTTACCTGCTACCAATAGAGCAGGTAACTCTCTAGATATTCTACCTGTGAAGAACATCTATAACCACCAGAAGGTCTCTTTTCTTCTTGCCTTTGTTCCAAACCTGTGGCTGTGTCCCTGCTATTAAATTTGACAGTGGCAGAGAGTGTTTGTAGGTAATGAAAGTCCTCATCTCTACTGCTAAATTGCCAGAACAAACCCCAGAGTGGCTGCACTCAGGGCTGGAGACAGAGCAGAGGGAAGGCCAGGCCCATTCCCAGCAGGAACCATGGATGTCACTGCCCTGATTTGAATGTTAATAAAGTGCAATTATATGAACTAAATCTATCCCCTGCACACYAGCTTGATGTCAGCAAGAGATTCCCAGAGCCTGGAGAGGGATTGCAGGTCAGCAGAAGAGCACCTGGAGGGCAGCACAAAGGAATTCTGGCTGCTCCAAGCATTAATTTGGCTTCATTGAGAGCCCAGCTCAAATTCTTCTATCACACACCCACCACGGGCAATATCCAGGAGGAGTTAGAGGTGTGCACCTGCCTGCAGGGCTGYGATTTGTGSGGTCACAGAGATGKGGTGGGATGGCTCCTGTGGGTRCAGGGCTGGAGTGGAAGGAGCCAAGCTCTTTGGGAAGGACAGGCAGGGACATGAGGAGGGAATGACACCCTCTACATCAATGAATGACCAGATGGAGTGCACAGAGCCCCACCTGGGGTGGGTGAGGAGCTGACTGAGAAATCCTGGATTGGGATTAAAGGGATATCAGGGACAGGGGGCATTTTAAAGCAGAGCTGCTGTAGGTGGTCCAACCATGCAGACTGAGGGGATGAGGCCCTGTGGAGACAGATGGGAGTGACCCCACATTCCCAAGACCTTGTCCTTCTGGGGGACTTCAACCACACCAATATGTGTTGGAGGGACAGCAGAACAGGGCATAAACAATCCAGGAGGCTCCTGGGAAGTGTGGATGACAACTTCCTTCTCCAAGTGACAGAGGAGCTGTGTGGAGGGGTGCTGTGCTGGACCTTGTTCTCACTAAAAAGGTGGGGCTGGGGGGAATGTGAAGCACTGGGGCAGCCTTGGCTGCAATGACCCTGAAATGGTGGAGTTCAGGATCCTTAGGGCAGCAAGGAAGGGACACAACAAACTCACTGCCCTGGACCTCCGGGGAGAAGACTTTGGCCTCTACAGGGATCTCCTTGGTGGAGTGGCATGGCATAAAGCCCTGGAGGGAAGASAGGGCCCCAAGAAAGGTGGTTAATATTCAAAGATTGCCTCCTCCAGTACCTAAAGGRGCCTACAAGAAGCCTGGAGAGAAACTTTTGACAAGGTCATGCAGAGATAGAACAGGAGGGGATGAATTCAAACTGAAAGAGAGTGGTTTAGATTAGATATTAGGAAGAAATCCTTCCCTGTGAGGGTAGTGAGACACTAGAACAAGTTGTTCAGAGAAGCTGTGGCTGCCCCATCCCTGAAGGAGTCCCAGGCCAGGCTGAATGGGGCTCTGAGAAACCTGATCTTGTGGAGGGACTCCCTGCCCATGGCAGAAGGGTTGGAATGAGATGATCTCTAAAATCCCTTCCAACAAAAACCTTTCTATGATTCTGCTAATACAGGCTTTTCCATGCTCTGATGCTAGAGAACAATCCAGGTTTATTTAATTCTTTAGAATAGATGTAGCTTAAACTTTTGGGGGATTAAATGATAATTACAAAAGAGATCAAGAATTTGTTTTACATAATATGTCAGCAGAGTATGTTGTGCATGATCTTATAATGTACACTTCAGTACTGGCAATTAAATATCTCATTGTAGAAATCTCACTTTTGTAATTAATCTTGCTTCATTTTCTACTGGGAAATATAATTYGTGAGTGGAATAGAAAAGCCTTAATGAATCAATGTCAGTGTTCAAATGCTTGAAGAGCCTGTGGCAGAAATTAGAGTTGTATAAATGATACAAGCAGGTAATCCTACCACAACCTAACAAGCCTCTGTTTATGTTCAAGGCTGAGGTAACTGATACTCAGTTTTTCAATTTAAGCCACCTTTGTTTAAAGTCCCTTTTCACATACTGGTTTGATGAAACTAATTCTACCTGTGCAGTGATTAATTTCCTAACATAAAACTAGCAACCACCATGAAAAAAAAACTTAAATCTTCAAAGATTCTTAGGCTAAATTATTTATTTTCTTGACCARTATGCTGGGTGATGCCACATATGGTTAATATTCTGCTAAGAAATTGGAGATCTTTAAGCTAATCCTTCTCTTTACTGTTGTCTGTCCATCATAGGTAAGCAGTCACTCTGTTCTTCACTCACTTTTTGTGTTCAGTTGTTTCAGTGTTAAGAGGAATCATAACCAAAGCTTTTCACTGGGAAAATATGTGAACCCTCAGAGAAGCTGCCTCTAGAGAGAGTGCACACTGCCCCTTTTGTACCAATGGTCTTGTGAAATAGAGATTGCTGTATCTGAGGATGACACAGGGCAGTGTCTCAAATGTGGCAAAAAAAGTGGTGAATCCATGGAGGATGGAGGGACAGGAGAAGGAATTAAAATCTGGGTAAGACATCTCACTGATTCATTGTTTATTTCCAAGCTGATGGAAAACAAGTTCTCTTCCACTGAGCTATACAGATTGCTGAAGAAAAGAGACAAGTTGGAAAACTTAAGGGAAGAAATATTCTGRCAGGTAGCATTTTGATTGCAAGACACACCCAAATCACTGAAGATGTTGGCACCTGAGGGTTTACCTTGGGGTGATGGAAAACATGTCAGCTTGAGCACAAAACAGGAGCTATGGGGTTTACTAAATTTTCAGATATCCCCAGTTTGTGTTTTATCTGTTRAATAAAATTTCAGGAGCTTTGTGGCTTAAGGAAACCTCAGTCATTTTATATACCTGTTAAAGGAATTCTGATTATTTTCTCACTTTTTCCTCTTCTTCTTAATGTAATTTTTTATTTGCTGTGATGTGGGCTGGCTTTTGAATTGTTCTTTTAAGAACTTGAAAAAAATTATCTTCTACCAAGTCAAAGGCAAACCCTTCAATTACTTTAGTGAAGCAGATCCTCAGTTGTCATYTGGAGGTGAAAGCCCCTCTCCATTGCAAGCCTGGGAAGAAATGAGAATGAAAACAAGACTGTATTTCTCTGTTTCTGTCATGAAAGTCACATGTGAGTGTTCAGCACTACATTTTATCTGGCATTAAGAAAGAGACATTAACATTGTTGAAGTCCAGCCCTGAAGGATTACTTATTACAAAAACACCGTTCTATGTGTGAAAGTTTGGATGTGATTAAAAATCTCCTTAATTTCCAGTCTTTTCTCTTAAGAGACAGCTTCCTTGCTTTCTGAAACACAGGCGGGGAAATTTGGAAATTTCCAAAATAATCTTAAATTTGGAAATTTGAAGGAAAAGTTGATTTTTCTGCAAATGTTGGACTCCGTGCTTTTTATCTCCATCAAATCTTCCTTTAAAAGGGCTGCTCTCCACTTTGCTGTACAAGTATGTATCTCACAGGCAAAACATATGATTCATCTCACTATGAGTTAATCTTGCACCCCTGAAGAACCAATGCTGCTTCCTTTGGGCATGGGGTTTCCTTTGGTCCAGAAGGAAGAGGTTAAGGTGTGTAAGCACAGGTCATAAAGGCACTTTCTTCCCCGTGTAGGTACTCATGAGGCAGCTGCTCCAGCTCGATTAGAATTACCATCATTACCTCCCTGCTTTGCCTTTGCAGAAGTGTTATTTTTAATTGGAAGAGGCACTTGCAAATCCCCTCCTCCAGTTCGTGATGAGAGAGCGATGGCAGAGTGATGCATTAGCAGGGCGCTGTGTGTGCTCTCCTTGTGCCAGCTCCCTCCAGACAGTTTTATTAAACCCCCTGGCTGCTCAGGATAGAGGATAAAGTGTGTAAGTGATGAGCACAAGGACCCTYATGTGTCACATCGGCACTGACCCTTTGCAGGAAAACTGATTATTGCTCTTGAAATGCTCTTGAGGATGGTACCTGCCTCTGGCTGCTGATTCTGTGCTGAGGAGGAAAGAGGAAACTGATGGGAGGGATTAGAGAGAGGTGATGAATAACTGCTGAAAGGGGACTCCTTCCATTGCAGGCACAGAAACTGATTGTGTTTGTACCTTCACAAAGGAGGGTTTTGTCCTGTCAGAGATTCCCAGCCCCACGAATGTCAGATTTGTGGTGAAGGCACAGAGCTTTCTGTTGTGGGAGGAGCACACCAGGCTCTGTGGTGCACATTCTGTGAGAGACCAGTCAGGACAGGCAGGAGAAATCAATGCAGATGGTGTCCTGAAGAAAGGAACTTTGCTTTTGAGACTCAGTCTTGAAAGAAATGCTTTGAACGCTGAAGAAACCCTTTGGTGACAGTCAGTGCTGCAGCACCTGGCAGCTCAGTTTTGCATTTTGCAGTCATGAATTCATGGGATGTATTTTCTAGGTCTGCCTCATGTTACCTACCACAGTCAGACTACCTGGGCTGTCAATTAAATATGCAGAGTTATTGTTCCCTTTACTGATTTCAAATTTGAGTGTTCAACCCCTGAAAAGGRGATATATCAGCCTCAAAGGCTTCTCCAGAAAAGGCCACACTGCAAAGCATTGAATTCCACAGCCATACTGAATCCCACTTATTTTGCTTTCCTTGTATCTCCAGCAAGTCTTTTTACAAAACTATAATAACTCAGTATCACTTACCTCCTGCTCTATCTGAGGGATTCACTTCAGATGTTAGTACACCTAAAAACCTGTAAAAAGTTAGCTTACAACTTAATATTCTGTTTTTTGTAACCAAACAATTTCAAGTATCCTTTGCTGTAACTTTGACAATTGCTTGCCTTGTTCCAAATGAATTTTCATGCCTTTTTAATATTATTCTTATTTTTATCTTTCCTTTTCTTTATTTTTTTTTTTTTAAATTTTTTTCCACGCCCTTTGGAAGGCTGCTATTGTTAATCTTCCATTGAGATAGGATCCGGAACCCATTAAGTCAGTGGAAGAYTCTACACAGATTGAATTAAAACCTTTAAATATTCTTGAAAGCTCCTCTATCTAGGAGAGCTCCTCTATCTCCTCTATCTCCTCTAACAAAGAAGTAAAAAAGAGGGTACCTTGTATTTTTTTTTTATAATACCTGCAGATAGGTACATTGTATTGATGTGATATGTATGTATTTTATCAACTGTGATAAAACCCATTCATCAACATCTTGCTGTTCTTTTTCATGTAACTGGCACATTCAGAGCATAAATACACTCTTTAAGATAATACAAACTGCCTATTATATTGGATGCCAAGAAAAAGATTAAAAATAGATAAYCTAAGAAAAATGGTTATTCCAGAATACTTCTTTCTATAAAACTAGGACTTGGGATGAATCTTATCTTTAGACAATTTGATCTTTTTCTCTGAGACTGAAGAGATGATATCTTTTTTTATTTTTTTTCACAGACTCCTGATTARACTGGGGTCAATGTCTGTCTGAGATGA
This sequence comes from Malurus melanocephalus, assembly GCF_030028575.1. Lineage (NCBI taxonomy): Eukaryota > Metazoa > Chordata > Aves > Passeriformes > Maluridae > Malurus > Malurus melanocephalus. The sequence goes on from NW_026623624.1 coordinate 243,199, forward strand.
TTGAATTTCTATATAYAGCTGCTCACACACAAATAGCTACTTGAGGGCAGTTTTTTAAGTTCATGTTATAGCTAATGTAGGGCTCACCTTGATTCCAGGGAGAGGTGGAGGCATCTAATTCCATGACAGATGTCCTTCCTGGCTTCCTCKTACCAATTGAAGCAATCCCATGTACTGTCAATCACACAAATCTGCCTCAGAGATCTCACAGCATTTGGAATTATGAGGTGCAGGTTAGATGGAATGCCCTAGAGATCTGAAATAGCCCCAGGCTTTTACCTTTAAGAAAAGTACAGCATTGAGTGGAAGAGGAGCTGTCTCTGGATTAGGATAGGACTCAGCTGGCAAATTATTGACTTCTTGTCCTATCTTGGGTGACTGGAATRTCTTTTCCATCCCTCTGTTGCCACTATGAAAGTCAGAGTTCTCCTCACAAGGCTGTACCTAAAGACTTTTTAGTTTGGTTACTAAACCAGATAAGGTATGAGTGGGTTCCACATGTTCCTAAAATAGTGCTGGATGGATACACTTAAGCAAATTAATCTGCTTTTTAGGTTTAAATATCTCAATTCAGRGCTGAGTCCCATCACTTGGTGCTCTCCAGCTTTCAGAAAGCCAAAATAGAAGAAAATTATTTCCAGCTGTTGGGATAGATTCCTGTTCTGGAAATATTATAGAAAAGGTATCAAAATAGAAATAATTACCTTTGTGCTGGCTTCAAGGTGACTGAAGTTGGAAACATTACCTGCATGCTAATTTCTGTCAGATCACTCCTCACAGAGAAGCCTACACCACTACAGAGACCTTTCATGTACCAAAATTAGATGAGATAAACCCATTCTCACAGGTCTATTAAAAAGTCATGCCTACTTGAGGAGKATCCTAATTGCCACTTGGAAACACTGTGCATGCACTGTGYCTAATAAATACACCTYAGYAGAGCTGAGCACAAATACTCKTCACAGTGTAGTTTWGCRAAATTATTTTAATTACATTTTSAAACATATCTATTGGRAATGTCTGTCAATTGAGAGTTCAAYTGTGCTTMTAAGATTTTTGTTCTGTCCTGGTGTGTATTCCTTACCCAGAACCTTTGCTTGATGACCGAAAAATATTTAAAACCTTCTTTCATAACTAATGGTCTTGTTTAGGTGTGGTTTAAAAGTCATTCTTCACCCAGGAGTGAATCTSTTCCAAACACTGGGTTATTCCATGATGGCAAAGAGTGGGGGATAATCTGTCATCTGTGTAATASTGGTGTGCAAGTCTTTGCTTGGTCTGTGAGTCATTTCTCCATTACTAGCTGAAAATAAATGTTGGAAGGGGCTTGAGGAAAGTAATGATCCCTTTAGGGTCCCAGGAACACAGAAAATGCAGAGGCATATCCATTTCTGAAAATTTTAACCCTTTTGGTTAATTATTTGCAAATAAATGACACATTTATCTGGAAAAAAAAAAAGAGCAGCACTTTGTGGTCAAAGAGGAACAAAGAAATCTAAGATCAATATTTATTTGCACTCATCCAAAAGGCAATTTTTCCTCCAGTAGCATGTCCTGGCCTGAACACAGACCAGACTAAATCTAAAATACGACATCAACCAGTTTCAATTTGTAGATTGTCTTTGTCAAACTTTCCCATAAACTTGCCCAGGAAAGGTGGCCTTAACTTTGGAGTAATCGTCTATATGAGATCAGCAGAATGGGTCTCTGAAAAGTTAGAGAGACTCTGTGGTAGTCAAGAAGGAAGGGAAACAACCTTGACTGTGGGAATGCCTGCTTATTTGAGTCTCAGTGGACCCACCAGCAAGGGCATGAATTGTAACCCCAGTCCTGGAACCAACATCCCCAGAGGCAACTTAGAATTTTGTAACAGTCATAAAAACAATAAGCATCAGGAAAGATCTGGGATTTCCTGATAGTGAGAGCAGACTATTTAATCTATACAGGCCAGTTCAACTGTTTAAAAAGCCTCAAAAATTTGTCCCAAAAGTTTCCTTTTAGCCAAACACAGTGGTAATTCTTTGCCATTCTTGCTACTCTGTTCTGCTGCACATCATAAGTACTGAAGTACCTACATTTCTGAAGGAAATGGCAAATTCATTTGAATATTATGTATCATATTTACCAACCTGAAGAATGCAATTAGACTTATTAGTGAATAAAGCCCTGGGCAGTAACCATAGAACCCATTTTATCCTACACAGGGGAAGCCCACACCAAAGGGTTGTGCCAGAACCCCACAGCCTGGTAACAAAATTCATTGGTAATTAAAACTAAATGAGTTGTTTTCAYCCTACTTGTGCAGGTGCTCTTGGGAAAGCTAAGTTTTTATCCATGTGAGCAAGAAAGAGATTTCTGAAATACATTTTTCTTTAATTGTGTTTTCTCAAAGCTGATGCAAAAGCATTGGAGAACACTGAAATACCCCATAAATCTGGACTTGACCTTCTTCCAGCTGTGGCCCAGACTCAGTTCATTTTAGCAGAATAAAGGTTTAGTCTCCCTCATAGGTTGTTGACTCACAACGTGAAGGTGCCAGTTGATACTCATTGACTAGGAAGGTAATTTAGAGAACTAATTTTGACCTGACATCTAATCCTAGTGATTGATGCTTGTAAAATGTTAATCTATGGATTTAAAAAATATTGTCTAAGAAGTTTCACGACTCTCTCACCCACCAACAAAGACAGATTATCTAGGGGTTGGTTAACAAGTACAAATTTCAGTGGAGCAATTCCTTAGTGAATTTTTGCTGGATGAAAATTTATTATCTTCACATCTGCCATAGGAATTAATGTACTTTTTATGAAAGAAAAATCTATTTCAAAATATCACTAAAGCCAGGCACAGCTGAGCACTTTTTTTACTTTTTTCTACTGAATTACAGCTTCACCGGCTTCTTCACCCAAGAAAGCCCTTTGCAATAAAGACAGGTGTTTCTTTTCAGTAATAATTCTATGCAAAAATGGTAAAATTCTTATTGACAGAGGGAATATACCTCTTCAGTCTGGGTGTGGTTGATAACATCCATTTTGTCTTGGTCATACTATGCAGGAATTCGTCATTCTTCAATAGTTCCCTTGAACCACTAATTTATTTCAATCAAAATGTAACTTCAAATGCTAATTTATTTCTTTTTATACCACAAAACCTTAACTGGCTAGGTGATTCATCTTTATGCTCCTTCATGGTATACCTCAGGGTTAAACAAAGTTCTTTCCTTTGCTTTAGCATCACTTCATTCAATCAAATCTACCATTTAAAGAACAGTGGCCATGAARCTGCAGAGATATTTCCTCAATCACTTAGTGATAATTAATCTCAGAGGCATGCATTGCACCTCTGGAACATTTGAGAACAGACTAGYTATAGTTATTCCACATTGTAGCCAGACAACCAAAACATATATCTTTCTTTCTCTTTGGAACATTTTCTCTAATCATTAGTTTAATGGTTTATTATCAATAATTTATGATATTCCCAAGCTCAAACCTAACTCCCCATTGATGCCATGTATCATCATCACTGCATCCAACCCTGTATCTGTGGGGATTTCAGGGTGGAAAATTAGAGAGACCAAGGGATATTTTATTTAGTCCTAGGTATATAGACATAAAAAAAGTCTTTGTTTGCAAGAAGAAGTAAATATGCATGTACCCACATATACAAGCATTAATTCTAAAAATTTTACATTTCAGAAAGCACTGTCTTCTTTAAACGCATTAACAAATAATGTTATCTGTGAACAATGGTACCACTTTTTAATGATTCTCTTAACTAATATTAAATGTAACTAAAGGCACATGARCACACAAAGACCATTATTTCTGCATCTGAACATCTGTTGTTGCACCAGCTTTTGGGTATCATTAATTTCCCACTTAGACATTGCAAAACATTCCATTACTTTTAATGGCTCAKCAAAATTACAGGCAGTTGTTGTAGCCATACCAGCAGTCCCAGAAGTCTAAGCACATCATGGTTTACACAGCAATAAAGGTAACAGAGTACTGCAGAAGTTTTCAAGGAGAATCAGGTGGATCTCTGTATACCTGAAAAGTTTCTTCCTTGTGGTGAGGAAGAGCATGGAAGAAAGTTGTTTTAAGTCTATCTCCTTTGACCAGATTATTTAATTCATCATCCTTTTAGGCTGTGCTGTAAATTAGCTGTATTTAACAATGACAAATTTGTCTTTGTTAATTTGATTTTCCCATGTTCAACTTGGCTTCTGAACTGTTAATGAAATCTAAGAAACTTATAAAATTTGCACAAAGCTATCTAAAGATAGTAAGATGGTTCATCTTACACACACATAATGGTGCCAGCCTTGTGAATGTAAGACACAAGTTTTAAAGCTTACAGGGCTTACAGATGGCTTGAACAAAATACCCTCAATACTCATCAGATTTACAGCTATAACTCATGAATTTCAACAAGGCCAAGTGCCAAGTCRTGCATCAAGGTTTGGACAATCCCAGGTACAAGTACAGGCTAGGCAGAGAATGGATTGGGAGCAGCCCTGAGGAGAAGAACTTGGGGGTGTTGGTGGATGAAAAGCTGAACATGATCCAGCCTGTGCCCAGGTGGCCAATGGTATCCTGGCCAAAATCAGGCACAGTCCAATCAACAGGACCAGGACAGTGAAYCTTCCTGGGATGGGCACTGGTGAGGCCACACCTCGAATGTTGTGTTCTGTTCTGGACATCTCAGAGCAAGAAAGAYATTGAGGTGCTGGAGGGTGTCCAGAAAAGCAAAATGGGGCTAAGGAAAGGTCAGGAGCACAAGTCTGGYGAGGAGCAGCTGAGGGAGCTGGGGGTGTTCAGCCTGGAGAAAAGGAGGYTCAGGGGGTCYTTATCACTCTSTACAACTCCTGAAAGGGGCCAGAAGGGAGTCAGTCTCTTCTMCCAAGTWATAAGSGATAGGACAAGKGAAAAAGGCCTCAGGCTGCACTTAGGGAGGTTTAGATTGGATATTAGGAAAAGTCTATCCACCAAAAGTGTTTTCAGTCATTGGAACAGGCTGCCCAGGTGWGTGGTGGAATCAYCATCCCTGGAGGTGTTCAGAAATTTAGGGACAKGGTTTTTGTACTGATTGGGCTCGATTATTTTACAGAACTTTTCCAACCTTAACAATTCTGTGTTTCTATGATTCTGGGTGAGCTCCAAGAAATAGGAATATGCTTTGCGTTATTTGGTCTAACACTTGGTCAGTGTCAGGCTGTGAAATCATGTAAGGCATTTATCCACTATTTCTTGACTTTCAAAGTGGAAAAAAGCACAGAGATGAATCATAACTCTGCCTCAAGGCAAAAGCAGTCACACAGGCTGCAGAGATGACAAAATGTGCAGCTGTACTTGAGCTGGTCTGCACCATTCCGGACTGGGGCTCTCACTGAGGGGCTACTCACTAAACCAAAATATGCACATGTCATTTTCTCTGCTTTTGAATAATTTCTGTGTGTTTTCTTTCAATTCCCTCTATATTTGCTAATTTTCTCTMCCTCTATCCTCAGTGCAGGCAGAATGACAGCATCTTTCCCTACCATGCAGGCTCCTGACCTGGCTCACTCCTCTGTCTGTCTTAGAGAGGAAATTGTAGCATGTCTGTTTCTATTATTTTCAAAGAAACAAGACTTTAAAGGTTTTTCTTTGAGCAATTAGGTTACACTGACAACAAGATGAATTTCTGTAGTTGGCTTGTTTTCTCAAGAGGGAAAAAAWTATTTAAGACTCCTGAAAATGGCAAACGGTTCAGATGAGACAGGACAACCTAAACCCAGCACTATCTGCAGGAAACCTCAAGATACTCTAAGTCTCCTGAGTCAAGGCCACCTGAACAACAAATAAAAAGACAACAGGCTAGTGGTTTTATAGCCTAATTTAGTCTGGGTTTTTTGACAATTCTCCCTCTTCCTCTATATGGGTTCAAAAAGAGAATCACTTTATATAGAATCATAGAACATATAAGGTCTTGGGTTGGAAGAGATGTTAGAGATCATTTAGTTGCAACCTCCTTGCCATGAACCAGGGAACCTTCCGCTAGACTGAGCTGGTCAGAACTCCATCAGTCTGGCCCTAAACACTTCCAGGGATGTCTGTCACTACATGCTCTTGTAAAATCATGATTTTTCTGAATGCTTGCGGCTGCACTTTGCTTTTGCTGCTTGTTCAACTGCTCTACTGGACAAGCTCCTGTGACTGTGATGTGTCCTGGTTGAGGCTTGCTTGCCTTACTGTGAATTAAAATTGAAGGGGATGTGGCTGTGGTGGAGAACGTGCTGGGACAGTTGATTTTCTTCATAGTAGGTAATACAGGGTTATGTTCTGGATTTGTGCTGGAAACAAAGTTGATAATACACTATTTTAGTTATTGCCAAGCAGTGCTTGCACAGAGCCGAGGGCTCTCCTGCTTCTCACCCAATACCACCACTGAGGAGGCAGAGGGGGAACAGAGATTGTGAGGAGACACAGCCAGGACAGCTGTCCCCAGCTGACCCAAGGGACATCCTACACCCATCATGCTCAACATATAAAGCTGGGCAAGAAGGGAGAGGGGCACATTCAGGGTGATGGTGTTTGTCTTCCCAAGTCGTCATCATGTGTGAGGGAGCCCTGCTCTCCTGGAGATGGCTGAACCCCTGCCTGACCTTGGGAAGTGGTGAATGAATTCCTTGATTTATTTTTCTTGTGTGCATGGCTTTTGCTTTAGCTATTAAACTGCCTTTCTATCAACCCACAAGCTTTTTCACTTTCATTTTTCTGATTGTCTGTCCTATCTCACCATGGGGGCAGTGAGTAAGTGGCTGTGGGGCTGAGTTGTCAGCTGGGGTTAAACCATGACACTGAATTCTCGTGCACTTATAAACCACTGGGGAAGAGAAATGTGTGCAGAAATCCTTTTTTTTTTTTTTTTTTTTTTTTTTCCCTACCAGGTGCTGTGCTGCCTGCTAGAAAATCAGCACGTGTTGAACCAGCCTATGGTTTACCACTGCTAAGGCTCGGTAGTTAAAGAGGACTTTGCTGCTTCTCACAACAGGAATTGGGTTAAATGAGAGTRTGCTGCTCTTATTTCATGGCAGCTGGTTTTCTAGGGATGTAAATAGTTCATGAACAAGGGCCAGCTTGGGAATGTGGAGAAGGTTGATACACACTGTGTTTTCTAAGCTAGGACTCAATTTTGGAAGTTAATGAAAACCAGGGATTGCTCATTAGAATTTCTCCTCACTCACCTGGATCTCTTGGACCAGAGGGMACCCAGTTCTGTTCTCCTCAGCCCAAGAGGGACRTGGAGCTGCTGGAGCTAATCCAGTGTGAGGCTGAGGAGGTAGAGATGGGATCTGTACCTTTACAGCCAGGCAGCATTAGAGTACACCGTGCACCCAAGAACATTAGAGCCCAACACTCCTGTGGGTCTGTGCCAGTCCCTTGAACCCACACAGTCCAATAAACCCATTTTTCCCTTCTTTGACCATCTGCAGGCAGGGCCCCTCTAGGCCTGCTCATAGTCTTCATTGCTCACTTGCAAATACGAATCAGAAGTTCCTTTATTAAGACTGCAAGTAAGAAAACCCTTCTGCTGTGTCTGGGGAACTGCCCACCAGAAACTGGAGACACAATTTTCCTGAAAGGACCCCCTTCCTCTCCTTTGCAACTCACATACCCATGTCTCTAGGGCTGAGGAACGTTTTCCATCTCTCTTCAGGATTTTGCACATGTTCAGGGGTAAAGGTCTAAAGCCCTGGATGTCTCCACTGACCCAGGCACGTGCCCATACTATCCCACATGGAATTATCCCACCAGAATGGAGACAACAATGTGAATGTGTTGGTTTGAGCATACAGAGAATATTCAAAATGCTCAAAAGCTATTGTAAAGGTCTGGAGGAGAAGGGGAAGGTAAAAGAGCAGARGGAAATGTTCTCTCTTTTTTTTCCCCATAGATGGGCTCCCTGAGGAGTAAAAGGTGTAATTACTAATAGTTCCTGAAATATGGTTCCTGAARCATAGAAATGACGGTGATGCTAAGTACAAATACCAAATTAGTTTCCTGACCAGTAATTTTATCATATCATAAACCAGCGTTACACAGTGTGGGAAAATGATAACTTTAATCCAGCTCCCAGAGATGATAAACAGAGCAACAGGGAGCACATACAACAAGTGAGGTGTTAGATARCACAACCCTGAAAACAAGCACAAAGCCCCTGACAGCACATAAATCAGCACTCTGACCTGTAACTATTAAACTAATACAATAAAAGATTATAACAATTTGTTTTAATATTATCTGATGAGATCTGTCTACCTAAACTCTTCCTGCTTCCCACTGACTGCTATTATCTCTCTCCCTCAACAGAGAGAAAGTGTCCATTTCACCAAAACATTTTGCAGCAACCAGCTTTGGGATCTTTTACTCTCTTTTGACTCATGAGGGCACCTAAAAAGCCACATTAAATTAGCTACCTAATTTCTGAAGGGCTAAAATTATGGGAGATGACTTCCACTCACCATTACTTGTATAAATTCATACAGGAAGACTTCAATGAACTCTGATTTCCTCTGCTGTAGGTTAATGATTTAGCCACTAAATTACCTTCATTCTTTTTTTAGTCTCTGACCTTGGCTAACAYCTCTGGCTTTTAGCACATTATAAATATTAAGCATTAGGAATCCCCTTTTATCGTATTGAAAAAAAATCTATAAACCTTTCAAAAGGTAGCTGCCAGATAATAAAATCTGGGCTAAATGAACCTGCCCATACCCTGCTTTTGGTAACACAGTAAAGCAAACCTCCCTCCACAGGATCACAGGATCACAGGATGATTCTACTCTAACCCAGCCTGCTGCCCAAAGAGGGGTCACCTAAGGGTCAGACAGGATTGTTCATTTATGGTGCTTGGCCTTGAAAACCTCAAGAATGGAGACTTCATGGTTCTGCTCAAAAATTCTGACCAGTAATAATCAGTGTCTCTTTACAGCCAAAATAAACAAAGCTGTGTCAGAAACAGCACAAAAAACAAACAAACTCCACTTGCATAATGATTTTGGTGCCCTGAATCCTCCCTGGTCCAGGAAATCCACCTTTCCTCCCGTTTCCAGAGCAGACTGGGGTGGTCAGGGCTGGGCTGTGGCTGATGCAGATGTGCAGGTTGGGTCTGTGTGATGCCTGTGTGCCTTTGCCTCTGTCTCACTGAGTCTAATTTAAAACTTTCTATTCTACTAAGCTCCCAATTTCTKCACAGCCTCAGGAATATGATCTCTTTCAGATATCTAGCGTGCTCCAAATTTGGTTGAAATTGGCTAGTACTTTTAAAATTTAGGGAGAAGCTGAGAGACTGATAGATAGACTGCAGGAATACATAAAGGTTCATTTCCTTAGGAAACAAGTATGAGAATCCAATTATTTTATGATTTCTGCACAAGACTGAAAAACCTTGGAGCTGAGAAAAATGTAGCAAGAAGAATGTTTCCTCAAATGAAGCAGACATTCAAACTTTTTGGAATTAAAATGGCATTATTTCCATAGAAAATTTGCTTCCCAGTGGCATGGAAGTTACATCAGTTTTTGCTGTTACATGGAGACATTTATCCTACTTTAAATGTCTGTAGGCTTTTTAATCCAGCATCCCCAGTGTGATTACAATAATTAAGTTTGCCATGTAACACTCTAATGAGCAAAGTATGATTTGTGGGGAAAGGTAATGTATTTTATGAGACTGAGCAATACTGTTGGGGACTAAATGAAGCTTTCAGGGGAAAAAAAAAAAAAAAAGTGTTTTTTTCTTTTCCAGGTGGTTCACCTAGTTCAACAGTGGCTGTATGCCTCACACCTTTCTGAATTTACTGCCTTAGACTGAGCAATGTATTAATACTCCAATGAAAAGGAGGTTATTCAATAGAAAACAGGGATCACCATTTCCAGGTATCAGAGCAGTTTTCATGAAATAATACATGGAATTTCAGATTTCCTCACGCACACATAACCTATTACACAATTAACCATGCCSTTCCTAATTGTTCAGAGCCATTATGATTAAAGATAGGAAAGACATGTTGAAAGCAATGCAGTTTAAAATGGTAAAAACACTGGAAGGAAGAGGATAAAATATGTACAGCCCTCTGTTCTCCAGGCTTCCCGCTGATCTAATGATGGAAAGATCACTGCTGAGGACATTATGAGATTACAGGCAAYGTATAATAAGGTTGAGTTGAAAATTACAGGTTTATTGAAGATATCTGTTTAAAAAGAAGTCACACACTTTCCAGATGAGCTGGGCAGAAGAGCAAGCGTGCCTGTACTGCAAAAGAAAAAGGAGAGGGAGAAGTTTAAAGAGAATTTAAAAGAAAACTTAAAGAGAAATGAAAAATTTTGAGAATGAGGATCATTATGTTATCTAAACAATTAGAAATACTCTGACTATTCTCAAATATTTTGTTTCARCTTTGATTCCTGTTTTGCATCTCTAAGGAAACAAAACCTATCTTAACTACCTTGAACTTTCAATAACAGTCCTAAATCCAAAAGTGATATTTAAAAATAAATTAAAAATAAAGTTTAAAAGAAAACACATCAACATATATTTTAAAATAAAATAGAGAATTAAGAAATAAGCAACAGAAGAAGGATCAAGCTACTGTTACACTCTTGGAAGTGTCTCGTCTCTTCCTTGCACCTATCCAGTCTACATTTTTGCTTTTTAATTTGATGATATGAATTCCAGCAGATCTGTGCTTATAAACTCACAACCCTTCGTGAGCAACTGTGGTGGCCTGAGGAAAGAGTGAAGATGTCACAGTGAAGGCAAAAGATTGTGGAGACACAGATGGGATCCTTGCTTGGGGCCATGGGGCCTAAAGGAGGTCACACAACATGAAATTTGTTCTGGGCTGCTCCTGTGTTTGTTCTGCAGAGAAAATGAACCCCATCCTGGTGTTTCCTGATGTTCCTGCATCCTGATGTGATCTAGAACTTCTGGAAYGGGCTCCTGACAGGCAATACCTTGTAGGTCCATGCCCTGCCTTTGATCAGGGAATGTCAAGGAGAGGTCAGATATGTCAGATATATCTGACAGTGCTTTCTTTCTCTCAGCTAAAACGTTTGGCTGGAAGGAGCCACTTCACGGATGAGGTATCTCTCCAGAGGGTGGAGTGGTCTGACCAGTGGCCCTGGTTTAGGGCATGAGCTTTGGTGGCAGGAGCTGCCCTTGTTAGGACTGGCTGTTTGGGTCTTTTTTCTCATATCAACCCAGCCCCTCCTCTCCCTCTCCCCAAACTGTGCTGCCTCAATCCCCAGGAAATCATCACAGAGTGCAGAGATAAAATCTAACCCCTGAGATTCCAGCACACTGCTAGGAGCCACCATCTGCAAATCCAAACTTGCTCCAGCCCCAGAAATGCCAGGTCTGAGGCAGCTGCTGGCTTTGTCTYCAATAATGAACCTCTGAGAATATCCTAACTGCTGTATCTAAATGCAGCCTAAATACTGCAATTTATCCTGACACACCAACTCGCTCAAATGGAGCAGGATTTTGAACTTGGAAAAAGCAGCTAAATCACTTTCTCTTTTATAAAATATGTTTCCTAAATCACAGGCTTTTTTTCTCTGAAAGCTGTGATTGGAAGTGCCAACTCCAGGCAGAGCTGAGTGGAGTGAGCAGGTTGTTAATACTGGCAGGAGAGGTGCCTGCTGGTCTCCTTGGTTGTGAAGAGTTTGTGACATGGTGTTACAGGAAGTCTCAGACCATATCACCTGTGGTGGATTGACCCTGGATGGACACCAGACACCCAACAAACTGCTCTGTCACTGCCCTCCTCAGCTGGACAGGGGACAGAAAAGAACAAAAGGTGGGTTGGGATAAGGACATGGGGAGATCACTGAGCAATTACAGTCATGGGCTGTCTACAGGGTCACAACCTCCTCTGGGCATTTCCCCACTCCAGCAGGGGCTGCAGGTGGATTTCTGCTCCCCCATGGACCCCCATGGGCTGCAGGGCACAGCTGCCTCMCCATGGGCTGCACCAGGGGCTGCAGAGAAATTTCTGCTCTGGCRCCTGCAGCCCCTCCTGCCATTCCTTCTTCACTACCAAGCTGTTTCTCTTATGCATCCTCATTCAGCAGCAGTTGTGCATTTTTTCCCCCCTTAAATGTATTATTCCAGAGGTGTTACAGCATCAYTGATGGGTTTGGCCTTGGCCAGCTGTGGGTCCATCCTGGAGCCAGCTGCCACTGGCTCTGTTGGATGTGGGGGAAGTTTCTGGCATCTTCTCAGAGAAGCCACCCCTGCAGGCCCCTCACTGGCCAAATCTGGCCGTGCAAACCCAATCCATGACCAAATGGTTTGGACTTCACCGTGAGAAAGAGGTTTGTCTACCTCCAGAAGGAATTGACTGGTAAGGTTTCTTACTACAAAAAAAAAAAAAAAAAAAAAAAAAAAAAAAACAAACAAAAGAAGTCTCTTCTGAAAGATCCCTTCATCTGGATGACTGAATAGATTACAGCTGAATGAATGGAATGAAAAACCTGTTCATGATACAGTGATACAGAAGCCTTATAGGTGGGTGGGGCACACAATAGCAGTAACAAAAAGAGAACTTTTTCATCACATTTTACTTTTGCAGACTGATTTCCTTATTCAAATACCCACAAGGTGTGCATATAAAACACTTCTTTGCACTGACACCTGGAGGGATCTATAACATTTCTTTCCTCAGTTTGAATGTCTTTTCAGAGAAATTTGAAAATTTAGTAGATAAAATGACCACACGTCTTAAAGCATGTTTTCTGCTGCCGTGAACTCTGGACCAGAGCATTCCTCTGTGTTACAATTTTCAGCACAGCCTCTCTTGCTAGTTTGGGCCTTTTTATTGTTTGGTTGCAGAGCAGCCACATGTTTCACATATGGTTGCAATCTGAAAGGAGATACTTTAAAATGACATAACAAATTCCATGTTACTCAACAATGGTAAATTTATAAATGAAATGGGTGATTTTATAATTGAAAGGCTAAAAGCTCAGCCTGGCATATGAAAGCCAAACCACACTTTGTCATCCTCACACAAAGAGGGTTGGAAAATTCTCTCAATATCCATGTTTTCTGCAGGATGACATAGTGGGTTCCACATGTAGTGACAGATTTGTGGTAGGTCACTGGGAAACRCTTCTGAAGAAAAGGAGGAAAGCACTCAGAAATACTGACGTAAGAGGGAATGTCCTTCTCTGCAGAGATTTATTAACAGTGTAGTCAAAAATCTGGCAGGGATAATGGTGTGGGTCACTGTGTTACACATCAAGAATGTTATCTAAATGACCTCTTGCAAGAAGTCCCACCTGGCCCCATTATCTGGGATATGGGTTATTAATAATGAAGACTTATCAGCCACARTAAATATCCCTACATAACAAAAACCCATAATAAAACCACAACCACACCTGAGGTGACTCTGTGTCTTCAGTATCATCAGTTTCAYTCTTCTCTCTTTGGTATTCAGAATTTATACAAAGTAGCCACTTCTTTTTTTGAATTGGTAATATGTTTTATGGTGCCTTTCCACCTCCTTTTATGTCCTTTTCTTCCTCACAAATGTTTATTTCCCACTTGTACTTTGATTTTTGTCACACAACTTGTAACATAAACTCCGTGTTTCATCCCTGTTAGATACTTGTTTCCCTGTACTTATAAGAAACCAAACCTTTCCAAGAGAGTAACATTGTATGGGAAACCAGAAAAGTGGAAAAATGAAAGTTCTATGGGACTGTGTCCAGTAACATAACATCAGTCTAGCAGCGCACATCAAACCCCATCTGGAACTCCATCCTAGAGGACTGACAGGTGTATTGCAGGGCACAGGAATGGTGCTGGGGGGCAGAGATGTCCTCTCCAACCACTGACCTCCAGAATCCARCCCAAATGTTCTTCAGCTTAAAAGGGACTCTGCCCAAAGAGTCTACACAGYCCTTCTTGGGCTGTCCTGGCTGCAGCCTCTGCCTGGAGCCTGTGCTCCTCTCACCAAWCTCCTTAAATTTTGTTTTTAATTCCTTTTGATAATTTTTCCCACAGAGCAGGTGATTTCTCACAGGATTTTCAATTTCATACTTTAGTCAATACTTTAGTCAAAGTTGACCCACAATGCAGGAGAATGTCAGGGTCACCCATGAGGRTTTTGTACCCAGCTCCCACAGGATGTCAATAGGAATAGGAATATTGCAACACTTCATTCTAGATGTTTGACCTTTGGGAATCTTTTCTTCTCTCTTGGTCCTCAGAGCTCTATTGTAACTCACCAAGCACATAGTGAAGTTCAAAGGAAGAATGGTTTTTTTGGAACCTGGAGACCATCAGGACGGTGTCTAATTATCATTGCACTGCAGTAAAATTGGCAGAATATGTTCCAAACTCTTTAAATACCCAGCCATAATGTTTGACCTGCTGACTCTCTGTACAATGGACTTGACAGTCTGTGTTRACTCATACAAAAAGAGAGATTTTCACATCTTTTAAACTTGCCATTCTTTTCATTTAATTGACTGACCCTGTTCTTATATTAGGGGATACATTACAAACCTCTCTTTCAGGAGAACCTGCAACTCTTGTTGACATTCCAGTCATAGGTTGTCAGACTGCACCAAATATGTGAAAATATTGGTGGTGTGCCTTCACACTGAACCTGGCAAATGCTTTTCTTTAGACTTGAAACATATCAAACTAATTATTTTCAAATTAATTTTCTCTTCCACTGAAAYGTGTGTGAGATATTTTGTCATCAACACTGAGAGTGCAATCAGACACAAAAATAAGAAGTATTGTACAGAAAGATTTTGTACAGACAGGAAATTCCTGGTATTTTTCATGTCYTGTGCAGAAATTTAACTGACACTCCCCTATGAGTGTTGGTCATGAGTCAGAATTTTCCAGTGCAATGGCCCAAAATTTTCTAATAGAGGGAAAATGATTAAACTCTCAAACAATTTATTGCCTACTGCTCTGAAATATGATCCTAATATATAACAGTCAAGAACTTGGTTATAAAGAAGTGTGGAATTCATACTGAAGAAAAGAAAATGAAAAATTAATGTGGTATTGTGGCGTCACTTTAGCTTGAGAATTTTGGGTGGCATTTCTAAGTTACATTGGCCACTTTCAGTGATGCAGAAGTATATGCTCAGATAATTCCTTGGCACCCTCTGTGTTGTGCAAAATATTTGGCTGGTGGCAATAAATCCATTCCAAGAAATGATGTCAGGAAATAAGTAATGTCTAATAAGAAGAAAGGCATTTTCGAGCAGGGYTTTTTATAACCCTACTGCCAGGAATGGGCACTTTTGGTTCCTCCCCTCTGCCTTACATCGAAGGATTTATATTATTTATTTTCTTAAACTAAAAGTTCAAGACCATTAAGGAACTGCAGTTCATCTTTAAGATGAATTGCAAACCAGTTGTGCAGTATTTCACATTAATGATCCAGTGCCTCCTGAACAGCATGCAGAGAAGCAGAATACCACTTCTCTCTTTGCTAAACACAGCAAAATAGTGCAATCTAGAAACCAATTAACATTGATAGAAAAGTGCAATGATTCCAGTTGTCTAAACCAAAAGTTATGAATAACTTAGTCAAGCAATTTAAACCTTTCCAGACTGCAACTGAGTTTTACACAAATCACAACTTGAAGGCTTACCAGTCAGAGTTCAAAGTTACAGGTCTGCTGTAAACAGCTTTCCAATGAAATAGTGAGCATTTAAACTCCTGTTATTTGAATTTTGCAGGAGACTACATCTATCACTAGGTAGTTCCATTTTCCAGGAAAAGATATATGCTATGCTAAGAATTATTTCAGCCTTCATGAATTTCTTATTTGAATTATTGGTGTGCACCCAGTATGRGTTGCAGCATCTTGTGTAACAGATGAAATCTGGGTTCTAAATGATCAGTGGCTGACAAATAGCTTCTGGGCTAATTAATGAGAGATAAGGAAAGGTTTGTTTCTCACCCTGTATGTGGTAGGACAGGGGAGGAAACAGACTGAAGAGCACATCCTCATTCCAGGCACASAATTTTGGCTGTTTAAGATGATACTGGCCAGGGACTCAAGCAATGTCTTTACAATGTGATCATGCTGATGTTATGATCAGACTTATGTTTTTATCGTATTTTGTTTCCAATTAAAAATGTATAACAGCCTACACAAAATTTAAAGATAGAGAGGCCTCTTACGCTGTTTTTAAAAGTGGAGACAAGGGAAAACACTCTGTATTTCCATACTTTTCTTTCTGAGTTGAACTATTATTTTGGACAGGAAATGCATCTGTAAAGCATCAAGCAATGCTTTGTCGTGTGTATGTGGTTAGAAGGTCACGTAACAATGCTGAGCCTGTAGATTGTTCAAAGGATGAATGCAAGGAAGCAATTCGTGTGGATGTGTCTGAGTGTGGGGCAGTGTAAGGAGGGAAAAGCAGATTTCCTGTTAGGTGTCCCATATCCCTATGTTTCCTTTTCTTGAAATTCAGTATGAGCTGAGCTGCAGCCGTCTGCCAAGAATAACAGCATGACTCCCAGAYAATGTCTTCCTTTAAATGCAGTAAGAGACAAAGGAGTTGTTCTTGGCTTTGCAGCACAATTGCTTATTAGTGCTTGTAGCATATGGCAGGCCAGGCAGATAACCAGACATTTGACTTCTCTATTATTAGCAACAGCTTCAAATCTTTTCTGCCCTCAAATGGCAATTTTCTCTCAGAACACAGTGAGAAAAATCCCTGACTCTTTCAGATGTAAACCTTTTTTTTCAGCAGGAGTGTTAACTGGGACTCAGAAAGAAATTAGTCATCACTCACAAGGAAGAGCTGTTTATGAAGTTTTCAATATGTGGTTGTTTCCATTATTTAACCAGACCATATTACTGATAAACACAAGGCTGGACTGAAGCAAAAGAAATGTTCTGGAAGAGATGAAGGATGATGAACAGATACAGGCACCAAAACCATTCAAAGCAGTACTTACACATTTCAAGTGAAGAGTAGCTCGACGTGTGTCTCAGCACTTTGCCAGAGCAGGATGATGTTGTGATGATGATTAGAGTTTTCTGATGACCTCCGTGGCTACCTAAGAATTTAATTCATATTCAATAAGAATAGCTCAGTGCTGTGTAAGGTTGAGGCCCTACTCACAGCAGGATGCTCTACAGGCAAAATTTGTCCAATGTGCAGCTGACGGTGTCACTCCCTCTACAGTGTTTTAAAGATAAGTCAAGAACTCAGCATATGTTTAAAGCAAATAAGAAAAATATTTCTTCAGAGAAGATTGCAGAGGGAAAATAAACCAGCTTGTTGTTGCAACCAGCTGATGTTGTCGGAAAAACATAAAACAAATAATTGTTTCTGTAAAAGTTATGTAAGTCTGCTAGGRCCTTCACTGATTGCTGCTCTCATCATGCTGATTTAGCTGTAATAGGTTTGCTATTAAATCTGACAATGCTTTCATGTGATTCTGCTGAGCTGCTGGGAAGCCCAAGCACTGCTCAAAAGCAGACATTGCAGCATCATGAAGCCAACTGAAGTGCCCTCCATGCCTTATCTGAACCAGAGAGATCTACCTCTTCAAAACCTTCCAAAGGAGGTATTTACAGCACTCACAGCACTGCACAAGTCCCAGGTAAGCAGCTTTTCATGTGCTGTTGGTACTTGATGGAGACATTTATTCTGCAGGAAACTTAACTTTCAGACTCTTTCTCTCTCTTTCTTCTGGCATGGACTTGCACAGCCCCCCTGCCCCTTCCTGTGGGACACATGAAGGGCAGACGTGAGAGCAGGGGGTGTCTGAGGCTGCGCCAAAGCAGGAGCASGAGCCCTCCTCAGAGCCCAGCCACGATCACCCCCACATCACCGGGGAGCCATCACTCTGCACARACTGAGCCGGCTGCAAACTGCTCCTGACAGTTTAATTTCTCCAGGGGATGTCTTTAATGGACAGGCTCTGCATATCTCCTATTGACTTTTATGAAGGGCGTCACACTTCTGTTCTTTTTGTCTTGTGGGATGCTCGGAAAGCACAATGGACAGACAAAACCATTCAGATAAAGTGAAGAATCTTTTGTAGGTAATTAGTTTTGTGCAGTTAAGAACAAAGTTTAAAAAATGAACGCAAAAGTCCCACAAAAACCAGGCTTGAAGACAGAGAGCAGTAAACTTTTATAATCCCCACTTACACATTGGGGATGAAAGCCAAAACACAGACAGTGAAATAGGTAACATGGCAAAAGGGATGCTCTGCAGAGCAAAGCAAAAGGGAGGTGTAACCTCCATGAAGGTTTGGTTGATTTGGAAGAGATGTAGCAGAAAGAGGGTGGATCAGGTTTCAATAACCAGAAGGAAGATGTGTAGAGCTTATATAAAATACTAAAGAGTCTGAAAACATCTCCCTCCTGCCACTGGGAAATAAAATGCCACCAAGGGAGCATACCACATTAAAACTTGACATGGACAAGTAGCTGATTTTTGCATAGACTTCAATTAACTATTTAAGAAATTGCGACTATTATATCTCTCTTTCTTATTTTTTTGCCTGCTTCATCTCTGGGGCTCACGTACTGTCCACTTCATTGTGTTTTTCTAATTTTATCAGCCCTTGTTTATCTTGGGGAGYTCAAAAAAAAGATGTTTTACATGGGAAAGATGTTAACTCTGAACAAAAAGATGAGTATGATGCCTTGCTGTGGAAGGGAAGATTTTTCTTTCTGCAGTCAAAGGGTCATTTATGTACCTGCCGTGCAACTACAGGTGAAGGGAGAGAACAATACAAATACTGGAGCTCAGTTTTGTGGCCATGCTCCTCATCCTGGCCAACAGTATACTTCAAARGAAGGGGCTGCACTTCATGAGATTCTCTTTCGGATCATAAGTAAGTTCTCTTTACTTTGCTGTTTCACAGATGATTACTCTGACAGGAAAAATGCTGAAAAAATGTGAAAGAAAATACTGGTGATCAAACTGAGACAARTAAGTAGAACCCAAGTTTCAGTTCAACTTGACTTCCTGCAGTAGAACCAAGAGAGGAAATGAAGGACAAATGTAAAATGCAGAGACGTTTTCTTCATGCCATGAACAAAAGAGTAGAACCAGAACAATTATTACATTTACATCTTCTGTTGAGGAACTGTGCTGGGTGGTGTTAACCAGCACGAGGARCTGCCATRTTCAAGTATTTATGGAGTTATAACRTCTGAGGATTTTTAGATGCTTCAGTGGAAGCTGGGTTGGAAGAGATTGAGGATAAGACAAGAAGGAGCACAAAACTGCTTGTGACRCAAGTCAGTACACATTTAGTATTGACTTCTCTGTCAGATTAAATCTGTTACACARCAGGGGCACCAACAGCCCTGTCATACCGCATATCTCTAACTGAACAAAAACCTTGCCAGTAAGATAATATTGGCTGCCATGATTCCAGGTTAAYCTGAAGAATAGCAGGAGAATTTGTGGATTTGAAGCTGAAGACCTTCCCTTGATCTTGGATGAGAAGAAAATCTAGTCATTATCTGGACTCCACWCCCTCTGTGTAACAGTTAAACTACAACCCGTGTTGTTTCTTTCCTAAAATAAACATCTCCCTTCCTAAAGGAGTGCGAATCCATAAAATTTCAGTAAMAATATCAGTAAATTCTATAGGTACTTCATGCTGTGAGCACCATTTGTTTTTTGGCTTTGGAAACACAGCTGGTCAAATGATCCTTTCAATTTCTTACCTAAGTCTGCAGCAGTTCCTTGGAGACAGCCCATGAATTGTAGTGGGTGCTGGATTAGCTCCTGAGGGAATGATTTCCTAAGCAGTGAAAGAAGCAGTGCTGATTTGCATGGGAAGGAGGCTGTCCAGRTGGATGAGTGTCATTTTGTGATATCCATGACCAGAGATCTGTGTGTGACATCAATCCATGGTGGCTACAGGGCTGTGGGAGGTGAGAAGAGGGGATCACCACCCGCCTTGCCATGCCAACTGTAATTAGAGATAAGGCTTTCCAGCCTAATTGTCATGATATCTCAGGCCAAACCCTGCAATCCTTGCCTAGTTAGCATTCAGACAGACCTCTCCCTCAAATCAGAGGAAGCTCTAGATAAGAAAATGCGAAGCCAGGGTGAAGAGCCAATTGCCTTTTAACCACATTTTCATATTGAAATCGACTCCACGCTCTGCTTGTGTGACAGATGGCTTTTGGCACTTGTGTCASCACACAGCAGGAGTGACAGCTGGAAGTTTGCAGGACACATTCCCATTTTCCTCGTGTGGGAGACAGATGTGTTTGCAATGCAGCTGTGGCTGAACCCTGTACCAAAAGCAGGTCTGGGTGCAGKCTGCAGGGTTTGACCTGTCTGTCCCCTCTCAGCTCATCCAGGATTTTGTGAATGCATCAACTATGAGAGCTAGGCAGATGGCAAATTTTACTATTTCAATTTGTCTTATATTTCATTATCCCCTCAACTTTTTAATGTGACTGCTCTAATAAAATAATCAAATTTTATGAGGCTTGTTTTTTTTTCTGCTGGGTAGGCAAACACCAAGATATCAAATTGGAATACAAAGGCAAATACTTGGGATCATCAAGACATCCTGTATCCATAGTGATTCATTTATAATGCATTAAAGTTATAGTGCTATGGGCTAGTTTAACTGTTCAAACACATTATGAGGAGTGTTCCAGATAACTCCATCTTGGGAAYGACAGATATTTCAGAAAGTGATGTGCTCAGGGAGCATAAAGAGCAAAATGTGTTGTCATGAATGGTTTTAATAGGTGATCTGAGATTTCAGCATCCTGGAGGCAACATTAATCTAGTCTTCCAACTATCTTGTCATATTTACAGCTCAAATTTCTTTAAAGAATATGAAAAATAATTTGAAGGGGCACATTTCTTGCAAAAGCAAGTATTTTTTTTATTTTCCAACATACAGACTTAATAGAAACAAGGAACAAATCTTTGCCTTTATGTTCTATGAAATAGGAAAATCCTTTTGCAGTAATTTTTGCTGCCTTCTTTTGGTGGCAATGTTTATTAACAGGTTTGGAGCCCTGATRGACCCAGGCAAAGCTTAATAATGTCTGACAAGCCATTCACAGTAAAACTGGTTAATGTCACCTTCACTTAGCTGAGATGGTTTAACTTCTCTTGCCCCTTAGTCCATTATGTCAAAGAGGTAACAATAAACACTTGGGAAATAAAAATTAGCATTACTTCCATGTTCAAATGGAAGCAATACAATAAACAAAACCAGTTCATTTTCCATACACAACTTAAAGAAGAACATTTTTTTTTTTCCAGCAAAGCTCCATATTGGACACACAACCTAATCCCACCACATTTACTCAGGAAAATGCCCAAAGGGCTGGAGATCCCTGATGCACAGGAGAAGTCATGTACAATTCTCTCTTCTGAATGACACTGGAAAGCCTTTGCAGGTTCATTGAATACATTTCTGTCACACAGGTTTCTCTGCCAGTTATATAAGGAAATTATAATTAAAGATAGCCAAAAATGTCCCATATTATTTGCCTTAACTCTGTTCTTTTCAAAAATGCAGGTGGYGAAAATGAAAAAAAGGCATTATGAACTTTAGCTTCTAATTTTTCTGCCTGTCCATGTGTGGAGAATTTCCAAAAGAAAGYACCCTAATAAAAAATAGTCCATATTTTACACCAATATGTATTGTAAAAAACATATTCCCATGTTTATCATGGATAGTTTAAATATTAATAAATGGCAAAAGTCTCTAATTGCTGTGATAGTTAAGTAATTATTGTAAATATTAAATTCAGATGTATCTGAAAGAAGGCATCCTAAAACAACCACAGATTTAAAACCTGTATTGAATATTATTTTTCTCTGATTGCTAGAATTACATTATTTCTCTGTTCAGGGACATATCATTTAAATAAACAGGCTGTGGTTTTCAACCAGACACCATTATCTTCAATCAAATTGTATTTTACTTGATTACAGGAAAAACATAAATAAAATTCTCATCCAGTCTTACATAGCCTTTCCAGCAATGCAGTAAAAGTGCTGTATCCTAAATGTGAAGATTATTTCCCCCAGATTTTGATCTGTGTTTATTTTCTCACGAATCATATACTTGGAATTGGTCTGAGTAAAGATCAGACGATGTGATGATGAGATAAAATTCCTGAGGCAGCAAAGGGTTTTTTTCCACTTAGGGGTTTTTTAATATATTTTTCTGCTCTTCCCACTATTGTGGGAAGAGAAAATCTAAATTTGTAGGGTTTTGCCACATTTGTGCCTGTTTGTAGAACTATTTCCCAGCTCATCATATTAACTTATGTTTTAAGTGAATTAATAACGCATTCACATTAGAGCTGGAATCCAACTTTTGCCTCTGTTGCAGGAATTTATCAGAATGTTGWTTTTTTTTATCTAACCCATTTCTCTGAGATATTTTTTCAGTATTCTCAGGGGCTTATATAAGGTGAAACTCTTTCAAATAGGTCACATACCTTTTTTTTTTTTATTATTATTTTTTCCCCCTAAAACTACCTTTAAGCTTGATTTTGCACARTTTTATGTAAGTAGCCCTGGAAGATGGTATGAACCTTTTTCAGAGGCTTTATTTTCTGAAGTTGTGTCTGTAGCCAAAAAAAGTTTCCAAATTAATATCTGTGTTTACTCCCAAAGCAATTAYATGAGTAATTCTTTACAGCATTTTATGCCTATGTTATATGTACATAAATTGTTGAATATTCCATTTAAAATGGGAAACAAACATCTTTAGCACTTTCAGAGGCACAGCTCAGAAAAAGATGCCCAAGTTCTTAAAGATGACTAAATTTCCCACCTCTATGAAGACACATAACAGGATGGAATTAACCAATCTGAAAATACCCTTCCTTGTGATTCACTGGATATACAGGTTTAAACTCTTTAAAAATAATTATTTTAACGTGTCTCTTAGGTGTTTAATCTGCTTCAAGAAATGACCTTGCTTTGGGATCTCAGCTTCCACTTGGCTRCTTCCAGCACTCAAACTCATTTGTCCTGACCCAGCTGCCCATTGCAGTGCAGACTGAACCCCAGATAATGAGAGAGGAGGGGAAAAGAGCAGTTTTGTGACTTGTTTTTATTGCTAGTGGTAACAGTGATTACCTAGAAGCCCTTCTGTAGCATTCCAACTGAAGTGGCCATAAATATTTTAATTTTTGTTTGGTAGCAGAGTTCCAAAACAAAAAATAAGTTCATATCTATGATATCATAACTACAACTCTTCTGTCTGTCCAGTGAAATTTGTCTTATTCTTTGATAAAACCAAGCAGCAATGATTTGGTTTGTCTTCATCCTTACCAAATATGTCAGAGTTTATGAGCTGACATTTGCAGTCTATTTGCATCCTTGAAACTAACAGTTTCTATTACAGATTGCATATAAACCACAAAACATTAAAATGTTTACATGAATTTTTCAAAACATTATGAAAAAAATAGTAAAGAAAGTTAGAGCACAGTTGGATTCTATAAAAACTGCTTTTTAGAGTTTTTCCTCAATGCACTTTTCTGTAATAAAWATTATTTTATGATCCTTCTAGGGTCATATAATAAATATAATAAATAAGACTCTGTAATGAATATTATATTATGACCCTTCTAGGCATTTGGATTGTTCCTGTGAGAGAGTTAGCTGAAAWTTTCTAGAATATCTCAGCAGTTAATGAAACAAACAACCAAACATTSTTAGCATGGAAGTTACTCAGCTTTCAAACATTCTATTTTTACTTTTTTTTTTTGACACTGCATAAAAGTTTCAGTAAGACTGCAATGACCGTCAAAGAAGACCAAATTATAATAGGATAAGATGTTTTTTGTGATGTTACTGAGTTCAGTCCCTGGGAGAAGAATCATTCAGAAGAAACTTCTTTTATTGAAATTGTTTCATTGCAGATGTGAAGCAGCAGAAAGCTCCAGGGGGTTTGCATCTTTATGTTGTTCTCARTGATATGAGCAGCAAGAGAATGAAATTATCCTGCAGTTTATGGGATACAGAGATTGACTGGGGAGCTAAACCAGGTAAGAGAACAAGGCAAGAGATCTCCAGGGCTGGGAGCACTGTGGTCAAGAGTGAGTTGATTGAATGGATTTGGAGACTATGTTCTGTCCTTTTTGCTGAGATATCCTAAAGAACCATAATTCCAAAAACTGCCTGCTTGTGAATCATGAAGGGCATCTTGTTCAGGGCCGTCAGTCCAGTGGTCTCCATGAACACAGTCTATGATTGCTTTTCCATAACAAAGAATTGATTTGGGCTTCACCAAGTATTTTCATATTGCTAATAGCACATTTTTAAACACAAATCTTTCTTTCCAGCTGTGCCTCTACTRGAGGTGTAATCACAGGAGAGTAAAAACTGCCCTAAAGGCTGGTGTAGGTGGTCAGATCATTCTCAATGTCTGCTTATGGACTTGACTTACACTGGAAGAGCTGGATGAGCCATTTGCCAATCACCAGAACAAAAGATTAAGCAGAGATAGGTTGATTTATGCTATTTATTGTAGTTGTTTTTCTCATGCTATATGGGGGGATTCCACACCATGAAGAAAAAGGGGAAAACAGGATGCTGTGATCTCATAACTATTTGATGCATGCAGTAAACAGAAGCTGTAACACAGAGACGTCTTACTCAGCTTAGTTTTAGGGAGGAAATAAKGCAACACACTCAAATCAGAGACATCAACTCTGATTTGAGGGAGGGCAAGCAGGTCTGACCAGTGGAAAAAATATTTTAGAATTTCTTGGAGGTGTGAATGCAAACTATTTTTCAAGATCTGATGCTTTTCCATGATGAAGTAACATTTGAGGGCAAGTCCATCTGATTTCCCTGAGGTGAAGCTTCAATACCATAGTTGGATGTTAGATGAATGCAGGGTTTATATTGTTACTGCAAATAATAAATGGTTTGGTCATTGTGGGGAAGACTCAGTTTGCAGCTGGTAAAAGGCCCTGAGCATCACTGCAGAGCCTCTAATGCTCTCAGGCCTATTTTGCAAAAGGGAAATTTGCATCCATGAAGAGACATTGGACTGTGGTACAAAAATAATTCAGAAAATTGCTGAAGTTTTTTAAAGGATGCAGCCAACTCACTTGGTACCTGATCAGACTTACCCATATATTACACCATTGACTTAAACCCACACACACACATTTGAGTCACTGTTAATGCAGCTGGGTTGTTTTTTTGGGTTTTTTTTTTTTTTTTTTCTGAAATATTTGGTTCTGCAGTGATCCTCTGAGGCCCAAGAAGAATGTGCCTGGTGCTGGGAACAGCACAAGGCATGTTGGGTTTGGCTGGGATGACAGTGTTGGCTTCTCACTGAGTGTTCTCATCTCTTTGCTCTTGCATTCAGCTTCGTCCCTTGGGAGTTG
This sequence comes from Malurus melanocephalus, assembly GCF_030028575.1. Classification (NCBI taxonomy): domain Eukaryota; kingdom Metazoa; phylum Chordata; class Aves; order Passeriformes; family Maluridae; genus Malurus; species Malurus melanocephalus. Next base: position 268,602 of record NW_026623624.1, read on the forward strand.
YGACTTCAGAGGGAGTTTTTACTTATATCCACAAGAAATCTGTAAATAAAAACTCAAAAACTTTCAAAAACTCAAAATTTTCTTGCATAGATTTTATAAAAAGCCCAAATGAGAATCATGGGAAAATTGTCTTTGGCATAATATTTTTTTGTGACACAATGTGTTTTGTTGGGAAAATGGTGAATCATCTCTAATGTTTTGTAAGATGTTGACTTTACTAGTGATGTAGCACCTTTCTCCTCTTTCAGTAAGGAAGCCCCATTTAATCTATTCTGTGATTAGTGTTATATCTTGTTATTTTTAAAGCACAATGKCTAAAACTTTGTAATTCTCTTAATTTCAGAGTTCATCATAAAAGCACAAAAGACCAAGTGCTACAGAACAAAAAGAAAACTGTAAAGAGGGGGGAAAAAGAGAGATAAAAAATAAATATTGTACAAGTATAGTTTAATTTGATCAGATAAACCACAGGGACTGAGTGACTTTCAGATACCATCCAAACAGATTTTTAGTCCCCAAAATTCACAAGTGAAGAGAGAATGAGAACCCCCATGGGTGTGCRCACCTTGGTCTCTTTCCCAAATGGAGTTACAGTCTTGTCCTGACTTTGGACACAATTTGAGGGGGCTGAATCYCCCCTAATGTGTGGAGGAGAGCTTTCCCCCAGCTGATGCAGCTGCCTCCATCCACAATTCCCATTTTTGAGACATGAGGGACAGAGGGACTGCAGAGTCATTGTTCTGAAAAATGTTTTGATAGAAGGCTGTAAAACAGTAATGATGATGAATGTTGGTTATAAAGAAGACAATACTTACAAATTAGCACATCTCCCTGGAATTTCCTAAGCCCTTGGGCAGCTGAGGAGCTGCTTTTTTATGTTGAAGGGGATTGAGAAACTCATGTGTGGCTAATCAAGAAACTTTCTTAATTCACCATCTCTGCTGCAAAAGAAGCCCAGAATAAATCAGTGAGTGGTGCTGAAGCTGAAAAGCCAACAGCTGAGCTCAGAAAAGTAGGATCTGACTAAATTACAGCACATAAGACCCTAAACTTCTGATAATTTCCAAACCACTGCATTTAGTTTTCCAATCCTCTCTCAAATCTTGTGATTCCTTTCAATTCTAGTCCCCATATAGAAAATGGGGAAGACATGGACATTTTCACACATCAAGCATCTTCATCATCTTTTCAGAGAAACCCAGTTCATCCCAGTTTCTGAAAATTACTTTGAAAATAATAAAAAATTGTCCCAGAATTTTCATCATAATCCAAGTTTAGGAGTACATTTTTTTTATTTTTTTTTGTGATATGAGTACAACTTTGTCTGTCAGGATGAATACAGAGGTAGGGCTCTTGTGCAAAGAACATCTCACAGCATGGCACACTTGCCCAAACTTCAGGGCAAGAGTAGAAAATTATACTTGATTCTACCTCTATTTTTATTCAAATGATGAATAGAAAATGAACACTATATAATGTGCTTYGGGGTGTCTTCTTCATAACACTATKTGTATCCAGAAGTGCAGATAAACTAAACCTCAAATTAACCAAATCTGGATATAATCCCTCCCTGTGGGCACTCAGCATATTTTGAAAGAGGTAACACCGTAACTTGTTAATTTAGCTAAAAAGATCAATAAAGCTGCCTGCTCACGAAGGCAAAGCAGAGCTAATGATCTCTGCCTGCTGGATTCCCGAAATCTTCTGGACTACCCTGAGCTTTTATTGCATCAGCCCCACTCATTTCACATTCCAGGTCTGGTCTTTAGACCCAGATACTCCTTATACCTGCACAGTTCACAACTGAACACCCAGTTTTGCTTTCATTTAAATGTTTTCATCTTTTCCTGTGTTTCGCTTACTTTTGTGCAAGTGGGCAGAAAAGATTTCAGAATAAATATTTCAAATATGTACTGTCAGCTTCTGGGCCTGAACTCACATCAATGTACACAGCACTCTCTATCCACTAAGAAAAGATCTGTTTCTATGATTTGTACTTTCTTTATGGAGCACAGTGTTCAAAACAGACCTCTATCAGTATGTCTTAAGGATGCATAGTTGCCTTTACTATTGTGAAACAAGATAGAAATAGGATTCTTCATGATACATGGTGGTTGCTTTATTCCCAGCATCTCTAAAGTCCCATTTTGACCCTTGATAATGTCCTTGCTTCCCCCATCGCTTAAGATTATCACTTCTATTAGTGTAACAGTAACATTATAGCTCATGAACTCACAACACTTTAAAGTAAAAGGAAAATTGYCCCCCAGTGCCAGCACAAAGCCAAAGGAAAACCTCTGTGTTCTTAGTCTGTTATTCAGTCACTTCCTAGCAAGGCTTTCTACATATAAGTTGCTTCAGAAATAATAAAAAGCAACATTATGTGTGTCAGTACTTGTCAGAAAGTTGTTCAGTTTCTGGCAAAATATCTGATGCTGTGTTTAGAAAAATCCCAACCTCAGTGACAGGATGTTATTCAACAGGATGAATGAAGAATCTGGTCAAGTAAATTGCCTCCTCACACCAACTGTTCACTCTAATTTTATTGTGATTTCCACTACTGTTGCATGAACCAATTTACACTCTCTAAATGCTTTCTGCTTCAAGGAAAAAGGCTTACCAAATTTCCACTTAGAAATCAAACACTTGGTAAAGTATTGCATTTCAAGAACCTTATTGTTGTCTCAAATTTTTTTTTTTTTTTTGCTGTGAATAATTCCCCAAGGAATTTAAACTCTAACATTACCTTTCTCAATTTGAAGTTGATGCCTGCAGGTCTGTGACAGATGCTGTTATATCTCATTGGATGCTGAGGTTTTATGAGTGATTTCTGAATTTTAAAAAAAACCCCAAACAATTATTTTAAGCATCAGTTGGGTTTTTTATCAAACTGGGGAAAAAAAATCATCGGTTTTGATTATTTAAGGACAAATTTTTGTGTGTCAGCCCACACCAGCTATAAATGAGCATGAGAGCTTATTTGTCTGTGGGCAAATAAGAGTTTACTCAACAGCTCACATGGTCTGGAGTTTACACACAGTTGTACCTGTCCATGGGATATTGTGTCAGCAGTGAGAAAGAAAATGTTTTCTAGTCCAGACCTGCAACCTTTTGAAGTTCTCTGAAGGAACACTTTGTCTTCAGAAGCTGTCAGAAGACAAGAAATTTGGCTGACACTAAGGGGGACCACACTGAAGTCTGGTCTGCTGRACTCAGCAGAGGAAAAGGAATTTCTCCTACCTGATAGGAATTTTCTAGGACAACATTTTAAGCATAAGATTATTTTTTTTATTTTCTGACTCATTTCTAATAACAGCTMAAGCCTTGAGACAGCAGGTGGGGTTTCAGTGTCACTCTGTCTATGGCACGAAGTTCTCCTCTCACTGCCCTCCAGGTCTGTAGATGTTTTCCTTCATAGCAAACAGAAAGAAATGGGAGGGGAGACCCTGAGCAYAGATTTGAGCTGCTGTTCTTAGGAAGCTGCAGAACCACTTGATGTGAAGACAGAACCCTTCAGGCAGGCACTTGGGCAAAGCAAACCAAATGGAGATGATCCCAGACACCCCAAGCCCTGTAGAGGTGGACAATTTTTTTATTCACCAGTGTGAATAATAAAACTTCATTTTTCTTATCTCTGGGCTTTTATGTCTACATTTCCCTCAAGAACCTTTCCATAGAGGCTCAGACAAATAGTAATTTCATGGTCTCCATGACCAGTGTTGGGATTACATCTCTTCAKTCTCCTGTTTTCCCAGGCTCCGGCTGTGCTTCCTCAGTTGTTCTAAAGGGCAAATATTCCTCTTCTACTGCATCTTCTGCTGGGACAGGTTTGGATTGCTCTGACAATCAAATTTTAAATCAAATCAATGGTCTGTTTTGACCAAYAGTCTGTTTCCCTCTGTGGGCAGCATGCGAATTTTCCATCAGCTCTCCTAATTCTTCCATATTCCTTTGTCAGGRCAATTCTTCATGGTCCTGGACAGCAGACAAATATGTAATTCAGTCAGAGGCTGTTAAATTTACCAGACRGCCTTTCACTCAGCAGAGGATACACACTCAACTAAATTTACAGAAACTGAAGTTAAACAGGCTCCCCATTCATGCAAAAACTTGATGTTTTATTGGTTTTAAATTTCACRTTACAGAAGTATCTCAAATTAATGGAAGGATTATATTCTAATTCTTTCAAATATTTCTATGAACACATTGTGTGTTACAACCATGGATGCTTTGATTTGAGGCTGAATAAAAATGACTGCAGAAAGTGCTCATTTTTAAAAAAGTCTATTTTCAATAGGAAACTAATAATTTATGACAAGAATTTGTTTTTGAATTTGAATAAAGAAAAAGCATAAAGTGTTGATTAAAATCCTCCAAAGGAAAATGCTTTAATTTTTTTTTAGCAGATCATAGCAGATYATATCCTCCAAATCTCAGTCAACTGGACTAGTCAGTAATATTTCCTTGGTAGGCAGTAGAGGAAGATTATCTCCTCTACAGTTTGCCCTATTTAGAGACAGCTGAAAGGGAATGGTGAGACACACCTTGGAAGCACCTCTTTTTCCACACATGACAGGGTGAAGCTGGGTGGCTCATAAACTAAACCCCAAATTCATATCAAAGTAAATGAAGAAAATTCCACTCTTAAACTGTGATATATTTAAAGACAGAATTGCATTTACTATGTTTTATGGCCTTTTCTATGCCTTAATTATGTTTATTTTCCAAGGGAAACTAAACCAGACTGGGTTATTGTTGGATGCTGATGAGAACAGAACAGTGTTCCTGTCCTTCCATCTTTTATCTGCCTCCAAAGGCAACAACAGTAAAATTTCTGTTGCAGTCATAACAGAAGCTAAACAGGCATAAACTCAGTATGGCTGTGTAAACAAGATGACTTGCAGCATTACACTTAGCAGACACCAATATATGCAAGTTGGTTTTTTTTTTTTTGTTTTGTTTTTTTTAACTATGCAAGGTATCGCTGATTTGCAGATCTTGTGGTAAACTCACAGTGTAATGTCCTTTATGCTTCGTGTTGTTGTTAAAAAAGAAGCTGGAAAATGCTTTGTTCACCAGTGAACAGTCCTTGCAAGCACATTTCTGTCTTTACARTAATGTAACACTCTCTGCCTTTTACACAGAATTGTCATTTCAGAAGAATTGTAGCCATGCTTAGTCCACCCTTATTTTCCAGGCTGGGACCAAATCAGCAGGGTCTTCAACTTAAGCTGCCACCCAAGCCAAGCTGTGCCCACAACAACAGCTCAGAAACCTGCAGAGGCTGGAGATGGAAAGGGCAGTCACATGGTGTAAAAGCTGTAGAAATACCCACTGAAAATAATTGAATATTCTATATTGGAAGGGACCCACTAGGGTCATCCAGCTACATTTCCTGGCCAGCACAGGATCACCCCAAGGATCCCACTCTGTCTCTGAGAGCATTGTCCAAAGATTTCTTGAGCTCTGTCAGGTTTGGTGGTGTGAGCATGGCCCTGGAGAGCTTCTTCCAGTGCCCAAACACCCTCTGGGTGAAGAACTTTTTCCTGATATCCAACCTAAACCTTCCCTGACACAGCTTCAGGCCATTCCTCGTGTCCTGTCACTGTCACCACAGACCAGAGATCAGCCCCTGCCCCTCCCCTTCCCCTCACAAGGAAGCTGCAACTGCAGTGAAGGTTCCCCTCAGTTTCCTCTTTTCCAGGCTGAACAGACCAAGTGAACTCAACCCTGTATGGTTTCCCCTCCAGACCTTTCGTAATTTTTGTGCCATTTTTGCCAAAAGGGCAATTTTGCACATTGGTGTGGTGGAAGGCAGAAATGTCAGAACAGGTACAGATTAATCYTTAGGCTCTGAGGGCCTCTAAATGAAGATTTTAGAATGAAGGGAATCCCATGCCAGGGGTTAAATGATTCTCTGTTATACACTAAGAGGAAAAATCCTTATTATGTACACAATACAACCACTAATAAATATCCCAGATATCCACTCCCAGTGCCCTGCTTCTCCCAAACTTTTAGAGWGTCTTGTATGGGAGATAATGAAGAGAAACTGTTTGCTAATGAATGTGAAAACAACCTGACACCCGGAGCGAGCTCCTCCTCCATCCTCCTCTCGCTTTCCACACCGAAGAAAGGCTGTTTATGTTAACTCAGCTGTGCATATGGAATTGTCCATCCCGTTCCCACACGTGGGGATTTTTGTGGAGGCAGGAGCCTGTAAATAGCACAGCTCTAAGGTGCTGCTGTAAACAGCCCCGTAACACACAGAGGWGCAGTCTGTGCTGCCTGGAGAATTCACTCCATCCCTTCACCACAAACACCCCCTCCATCCCTTCACCGCAAACATCCCCTCCTCATCCTCTTCCCTCTGTGCTCAGGGGGGCTTTCATCACACACCAGCTTCAGCACTGCCATCACCCAGACTGCTCCTGGTGACCCTAAAACCTATAAACCCTGCAATTTTTGAGCAGCTGCTGCTCTGAGACAAATTTAGCAAGAGACGGCTTAAAAGTAGACTCCAAACAAGCTTTTTCTGTACACTTGGAATCCTGTTTAATTTGATGGATATTGATCACACCTAAATTCTCTACTAAGCCTACCCCAGCAATTTTTAAAGCACCTTCCAAGTAGAAGATACGGTATTTTTTTAAAAATCAAAAATTTCTTAAAGCCTTTTTCCATCCTGCTTGCTTAATTTTGTTCTTCAGATCAACTCCTCCATTCATTGTTTGGGTTTTTTATTTTTCAGTTTCAAGAAATACTTTGTCTGGCTCAAATTTTGAAAAAAAAAAAAAGAAAAGAAAAAAGAAAACTCTAACGAGTGGGGAAACATRTTCATGCTTTGTGAAACTTAGCTTATTCTTTCACACGCACAGAAAAGTTATAATTTTACAGTTCATCTTTCCTTTTCTTTCAGCATTCAGAACACAAGTGTACTTTTAAAGCAGCTGCTACATCTAAARCAAAATATCTGCAATCTAATAGATAATCTAATAGATACCCTTTAATAAAATTAAAAAAAAACAATTGCAAATTATACTTCACTGGCCAGGTTAGAAAAAAGACCCTTAATTATGTAGCCAGTTGTCTTTCAATGAAGGATTGCTCTTTAGATTTTTCTTGTRAATATTTCATACTAATTTTTCATGCAAGAAAAGACAAAAAAAAAAACATTCTGACTGTACTGCAAAATGTACAACCTTCCATTTTTGTCATAATTTTATTGCAARGKTTYYYKTTWWWWYMWKSYKRRRWKRMTTTTTAAAAAWWWKMYWMMRMMMWWMYYKKWRRMCMRSMWWMYYCYTKSYYTTKGGGKTTKKGSCMARSMAMYTKKYYYYTTCMRKKTTTKSYYYYMWKWWMKRRKCYMWYMRTTCRGAGGTCACTACASYTRAAAAAGCCATCTAGATTTCMCTGAGCAGCMAAATCTTTCTCAGAAGATTCTAATTTCCTTCTGCTCTTGACCATCCCAAAATACRGTCCCATAARTTTCCTACTTTGGATGAATTGCTGCAATCASTTGTGGGGCCAAACCTGGACCCTTGGAGGAGAAAACAGAGCTGGGTAAAAAGACTTTTTGGCTATTAAAAGAGGATGCATTTTTTTTTTCTTAATTTATTTCAACGATCTGGTTTCCTATGTGGCCTGATCAACACCACTGAGCAGACCTGAGGGAGAAGGAACTACTGGATGAGAACAGAAAATGAGCAACTGGAGACCATGAGGAAAGTGTTAACCCCTTAAGCAGCTTTGGCACCAAAGAACACCAGGGTTGTGTAAGGACATCCCTAGGGGTGTGTAAGGACACCCTTAGGGGTGTGTAAACATTCTTGTAAGTCACTCCATCCTTTATCACTCAGTGCTCTGTTCTCAACTCGCTGTAATTTTCAATACATTGTCCAATAAATGGAAAGGCAGATGGTACATGTTTTCAGAGAAATTTTTTTTTTTCTTTCAACAGAAAATGTGTAGTTAGATAGATAACAACATCCTTAAGTGATAAAATCCCAGTATGGAAGAAAKGAACACAGACTTTTGATTTTTGTGCTTAACAACACCGTCGTGTTACAAGCTCACGTTGAACTCCTTGCTTTCTAAATTATCTAAATCCCTTTGCAAAGGGTGGCATTGCCAAGGTTTGCTCTCTGCTTAGATAGTCCCATTTAATATTTTATGATGTATTTTTACACATTTGAAAACAGTACTCTCTATTTTTTTATTTTTTCCCTTTTTTTTTTTTTTTTTTTTTTTNATGCTGACCTTTTAGCCATGTCCATCTTAATTTGCTGGTTTTAGGGATTTTCACAACACTTCTCAATTCAGCACTGCCTGTGTATTTCATCACTTTGCAGCTGTTTTTCTCGCGGTTCCGTTTCATTGCAGCTGTTAAAAGCAGTCGCACAGCACAGCCCCTCTCCTTCCACTATCTTGCTAATAGGATTTGCTGCTGATCTCCCTGGCATGCCAAGGTATCTGGGTTTATGTTTGAACAATGAAATTTCATGGATATATTTTCCCAAATTCATCCTCTTATTGCAAACCCTGATTAAAGCCTTCTATTTCCAATCTTTGTCTTTTAATTTTTATTGTAAACTAAGCATATAACCAGATTTGCAAAGGAATTATTTCTTCTTGTAATAATGTATAAAAGAAAGAGATAAAAGAGTGGAAGAGTGAAAGGATACTAATCTAGGAATGTCCCTCAAATGCAGMAAAAAATGTTATTGCATTAATTAATATATTTGTTATTGGGGAAGAAATGGATTGAGGATTACGATTATTTGAAAAATGTAAAGTGAGAAATAGTGTTTAAGTATACTTTTAGAGTTTAAAGTAATTTTGTCACATAACGTGATTTAATATTGATCTATAAAAAGTGAGAAGATAATTTCCCACATGGGGGTTCTAGTACCTGGTGACTTTTCACCCCCTCAGATATTTTTTCTCCTATTTTCACTTTATTCACTCTAGACAAAAAATGAACGAGAAAGGGAAAAAAAAACCCAAAAAACAACCAACCAAACACACATTTGCAAACAGAAATTGGTGAAAACAGGATATTTTTATTTCAAGGGATTAAGGAAGAAAGGTCAGAAAAACTAAAAAAATGCAACAGAAGGACTTTGCACAGAAAACTGAAGCTTTTTCCTTGTATTCTTGTTAAAACTTCTTTAAATGTGTCTAGAAATATGTAGGTAAGAGGAAGTTCCAATCAAGAGGTTGAATATCAAATATTATCTTGCAAAAGAAGATAAAGAAAATATTTAGAGATTTTARTGTAGGGATAAATCAGCCCAAGATTGAAGAAACTTCTACCTCATCTGTCCACAGAACCAAGAATCRTAAGGACTTCCCCTTTCCTCCATTTCCTTCTCACCATCTCTGTTTCTCCCCCAGCTGSTGAGTCCAAGACCCACCCCAGGTGTTTGCTCTGTGCATCTTTCAGTTATTTTAAACCTTTAAAAACAGAAAACCAAATAGCGCAATGATTTTATTCTGACAAAAGGCAATAAGACAAGCACTGTACTTGGCAAGAAACCTTCTGTCTGCAGAGCAGGTCTCACACCTGAGTGTGTTATCTACCATGAGACATTTGGCTAAAGYCTCCAGGTCTTAAACACACTCATCTGAGTGCTTCGGGATAAGGATGACAGAAAGTTTCATTTCCTGCATCACTCCTCTGTATTTGTAGGTTTTTGGTCCATCTCAGAGTCAGGAAAATTTCAGTTGCCTTGAAAAGAGCATGGTTTTTATTTTAAACTTTCAGTTAATTTCATGCAAGAATGGTTTTAGTCTTATGATCAAAACAAGTAATGTACTGTAGTATAACATAAATTGTCATGACTTAAATAGATYTAGACTTGACAGACTGTGTAGTATCCAAGTCGTTCGAGTATAAAGCAATGAATGACATTATGCCTATCACAAGAAATGTGGCTGTCAACTGCAATTGCTTCTGCAGCACTTTGGAAACAAGGACAATTCAAATCTTCAAATCACAAARCATCTGCTTCTGTATTGCTTTTTCTTCTCTGGTGTTTACCACTGAACTCCTTTTATTACTAGCTTTTTTTCCCGTCCCTCTTTAACAGACATCATTTGACTTGAAATGTGATATATATCATTGTATAATCAGAATAATGATTTCTATATAATTAGAATTGTATTTACATAATGCACAACCATGGGAGAAAATTCCTTGTAAAATCACAGCACASTGAGCTGATAGAAGGGCAAACATCAGTCCTGTCATGAGTAGTAATGAGAAGGAGGGTCAGAAAGCCTGTAGGAGCTCAGCATTTCTGTCTGTAAAGCCAAGCAGAAATGCCATTAACAGGAACAGCGTGTGTTCCAGGGAGCTTACCAGGCACAGGGTGCTGTTCATCCTTAAAACTGCAGGAAGCATCCTGAATTTTCAGCACAATGCTCTTACAGGAATGGTGCCAGTGGAGACAGATGGAGGATGTGGTGGAGATCAGCCCCTGCTCAGGTCTGTGCACACGTGGGAAGCTGCTCCTGACCGAATGAGAGTCCTGTGCTTGGCTAACCCTGCACAGCTGTTCCGTGGGCCTGCAGGCCAGCTCTGCTCAGTTCAAGGAGCTCTTGRAGAAGGGATTGGCTTCATCCATGTCTTCTGGAGCAGCAGCTGCTCCTCCAGAAATTGAACTCAGTCCCTGCCTGGCTTGTGCTGAGCCCAGCAGCAGCTGAGGTTGGCTCCTGGCCAGGGCAGCAGCTGAGCCCTGCTCACAAACCCGAGTGCTGTGGGGAGAACGGCCCCATCCTTAGACTTGGATCCTGACCTTCTGTGTGGTGTGAGTTAAGATTAAGATCAGCTAAGGCATAATCCAGTGAGCTTTGTGGCTCTGTCCTGGTGCTCTGTATCTAGTTGTGTCCCCTGCCCATGGCCCCGTGGTGAACGCTCAGTGCACATCATCTCTGGCTGCAGGTGATGGAAGTGCTGTGCAGCAATTACACGTCATTCCCCAAACTTTGGTGTACGTTGTATTTCAGATAACACTGGCTTTTCTTCTTCAATAGGCCATTTACCAGGCAGCAGCCTTGCCCCCTCTTCACCCAAGGAACAATCGCTATCCTCTCAATGTGATTACAGCCCATTTCATTCCATAATAGGTTTCTTTTATTATTCCCTCAGGCATGTAAATCAAATTTTACTCAGTACCAAAATCTTTGTTCTACAAAGAATGCTGGCATCGAGTGCAGAGAAAGAATATCTTTGCTCCTGAACGTGGTCTGTGTTCACAGAACTCTGCTACCTTTTTTACTTTGAAAGTAAACATCTGTCAAAGTTTATTTTCTCTGTCAGAAAGACGGGAGTGTCTTAAGGGAAAGCACACAATAAAAGCAGATAGATTATTCTGCAATTATACCTTTCTCTGTCTAAATGTTTAATTAGATAAGCTGCCATGGAGACAGCGATTACTTTGGCATCCATCTGTCCCATTTACTGAGGTTACAAATGCGATGGAAGCCTTGGCAGATTTGATCACAGCAGCCACAGCGAAAGCAGGGAGCTGGCAGCCTCAGACAAGGGCAATTTCAAACAACTTTTCCAGCCCAGCTGGGAGGCCCCTTCTGGTAGAACTCCTGCCAGTGTCTGATGTTGTGCTGTCAGAGTTTGGGATGTACCAACCTGAGCACACACTGCAGAATCATGGGACGGTTTGTGTTGGAAGTGACCTGAAAAATCATCCAATCCCAATTCCAACCCCCTTCCACTAAACCAGGTTGCTCCAAGCCTCATCCAGCCCGGCCTTGAACCCTTCCAGGGATGGGGCATCCACAGCTTCTCTGGGCAATCTGTTCCAGTGCCTCCCCATCTCACAGTAAAGGATTTCTTCATTTCCTATATAATATTATATAAATATAATATTTGAAGACACAGCATCTTTCACCCCTCTGTAGTAATTGCTCTTAAATAGGTATTTTTGCTTGATTTCAAAAGTTGCATGTGTCCATCGCAATATTAGTTTGATCGCAGATATTTTAGCTGCAATGGGAATATGTGTTTCTGTTGCAGGCCTTGCTTCATGCTGGGTTCAGAAAAAGCACAGAAGTCACGATTTCCATCACACAGAGCCTGCAAGCTCAGACAGTGCATAATATGATGAAGAACATAAAGAGAGAATGAGGCAGACAAACTTGAGAAAATTGCAGATTTTTGCCACTTGATATCTAAATCTAGCTCAAGACCATAAAGGCACAGAAATATTCAGACGTGGGGCCGGAAAGATTTTGATTCTAAATAGCAGGRCTGCCCAGTCCTGTGGTTACCAACGACTTGACTTTGCAGGAAGTGCTGCTTTGTGTTCTCTAAAATTGCGGTCAATAAATATTTAAGTTTAAAGGCTCCATTTAAAGCTTACAATATTAAAAGTATTTATTTTCGTGACATCTCATAAGGATGTTTTATGGGTGGCATTAAGCCAAGATGAAGCCCACCTAGAAGACTTGAGCTAAGGTATAAAAGTTAATAACTTGAAATGGCCAAACTTAAAATAAGAGTCAAATTCAAATTAATAAATCTGAATTTAAATGTTTATCCATTATTAAAATCTGTGTCTAAACCTCCATTACAAGCACAGGTTATGGAGATTTAGTCCATCCAGATAAAGACAGATTCAGATTCCTGTGTGTGTTGAGCTGAATCAAGTCCTTTGTATTGGCACCCAAGATATTACAATGTACTGTAAATATTCCAGCTGAGCTCTGCCCTCAGAAAAGCACATTCCACATATGGTCCTGTATATTATCTGGCAGCCTTAGGTATTATCTAAGTACTTGGGGYATCCCAAATGGAGAAGAGGGGTTTCCAGGATATAATTAATATCCTTCCTTTATAAAAAGGTCTGTGGGATCCAAATAGTTAATATCGCTTTATGTCTAATTTCCAAAGTGAGTTAAAGCAATGGTTTAAGAAGAATCCCAGCTTATTACAAGGTTATTTGGCATAGCAGATTTTTCTTCTACACTCTTTTTTTGGACTTATTATTATTTATTGCTGTATAATTGAAAAGCTCTTGTGGCTTTTGAAAATGTATTAAACAGAGCTTGTCAGTTGCTTTTAAAAGCGGTAAGAAATGTGGAAAAGTAGTGGGGAACATTTCAACCTGTCAAAAAAGAAGAAACATTGAATAATGAGCTAGAAGAGGATGAGGTCTCACATTCAATTCTTTCCTGGTTTGCCAGTTTTAGATTGTTGTTTAATAATTCTTTTAGTACTATGGAAGTTGGTTATTTTATTTTTGGATGCTGTTTTGAAGCTATTTGGTGAAGGGTTTGTAAAGGAAAAATAGAGAGAAATATATGAGACATTCACAATGATGCAATAAGGAATGCAAAATACAGCTGACTTCAGTTTTGTCTGCAGACTTGAATTCAGGTCACTGATATATTTGCTAATAAAACTCATCCAGTTTAAGTAGTGTTTGAACACCAGTCTCATTTATAGCTTCCTCTAGCTTTACTTTAATTATACTTTGGGGTACATTTTGAACCAAAAATCAGGATATGCAGTTTGTGTGTTGTTATTTCTATTTGCTTAACACACCAAAATCAGATGCTGTTGTGTTTGTGGTGTTCCTTAATCTTTATCTGTTTGCCGACAGCCACAGGATAGGAAATTTAGAATATAATCCTTTCTTTGAAATACTCATCACAGTTATGTTCCTTCATGACATTACAGGGCAAAAACACTTGGTTTTTTTTTTTACAATCAGAGAGATGGAGAGATTAATGCTTCAGCATCATCTGCTTTTGCAGATGTTACTGAAACACTTTGTAAGAGACAAATGTCATTGTAAATCAATATTTGTAATTGCAGGGTAGAATGATCTGTTTGCAATGGCTGAGGTGCAGCTAAATGCAGACACAATTACAAAACCATAATGTACCAAATAAGCAAACCTGCCCTCTTAAATGGGTGTATTATTTGCAACGGATTAATTTAGTGTATTGTAAGAACTCTATTGGAGTATTAGCCTATGAATTTCTCTTTTTGTTCTCCCTGTAACAACACACTCTACTACATTCATCTTCTTCAACCTCATCATCTTCATCTGAACACTAATACTGAATGTACACAATATCCCCAAACCSATTTTTCTCTGTGTCTCTGTTCTTGACCTTGTTTTTTCCATCAATATCATAATTGCAGTATTTGTGTCCTCATCTCCCTCCCCTTCCCCCAAACCTATGGATGTTGTGATTTGAAACACTGGAATTCTGCTGCTGGATAAAACCAAACAAGTTCATAAGCCCTAAGCCTTTAACAAGAACAATAAAATATGCATCACTCACAGGCCCAAGACAGTTTGGTTCCAATTACCTATAGTGGTTGCTATAACAATAATTCTATAAAAGTGCTCACAGAGTTGCTCTCTGGGGAGATACTGAATTTTTTTTTTCCAAAAATACTAAGCATTCATAAGCAATAGCATCCATAAGAGCAGCAAAGCACTTCAGAGTGAACCATCAGGTTCAGTGATATGTTAAATGTCAACTAAAAGTAGCAACAAAAACGTAGGAATTTTTGTGATCTGTTTTCTTGTATAGGGCATCTGAAGACAACAAGCTCAATAAGACAAAATACTTTCTTGCCTTAGAATTTGCCTGCAAAATGGTCTTTAAAAAGCTGCTTAGAAAAAAAAAGTTTTTCCAACCAGAGAAAATATTTTACCATCATGTTATGCAATTCTCATGTATGGATTCTTTCAAGAGCTGTTTAAAAATTATTCTTTACTTTAATTGACATGATTTAGAATGATTTTATRTATTCTGGTATCAGGTATGGCCAATTGCCACCATATTCTCACTGTTTCTGATGCTCAGGATTTTTTCTATTTGGTAAACATGAGAAAGAAAGACAAGCTCTCATTTCAGCCACATCTAGGTTAAAACAAGCCTAGAACATTTTATTTCAATTTTTTTTGCCTGGAAAAATCAAAGCAAATTTTCAATTTTAATTGTTTGCTAGATGTGACAATTTTATTCTAATGTGAGGAGAAAGGCTTTGTTCTTTGTGACAAACAAACACTAGCAATTTGACTCCCTTTTTATTTCCTTCAGGGAAAAAAATTAATTTCAAAACTCCTTCAGTTGATGTATTTAGACAGAATTTCAGCTTTATTTTAATTTTTAACTAGTTCTATAACATTCTTAAAATAAGTTATTAGAAATGTTTTAAGTTATATTTTGAACTATTAAAAATATAAGATGTTTGTACTGTTCCATTATTACTACTCAGACTCTAATGGATTGTCAGTTTCTGAATCAACAACAACCAATGCAGCTGAGATATTGAAATGAAAAATTAAAATACAAAGAAAAAACAAACAAAAAATCAAACAAAAACCCAAAAATCCAAACCAACCAATCAAACAAACAAAAACCACCAAAAAACCACCAAAATACCCTACAAAACAATAAAACAAAAGAAACAAAAAACAAACCAAAAAATGAAATAAACAAAAACCAAACAAAAAAATCCCAAAACAACAAACCAAAACAACAAACTAAATGTAAGATTAGTAAATCATTGTTTACATGTAAGACCTGAAAGTTAAGACATTTTGCTTAGGAAATTTTTGCATACTTTCGTTCGTGTAGTCCAGTTAACTCTGTCTCATATTTTTAGATCTGTTAYCAAAATCCTGATCTCTATTAATTCTCACTGGGACGAACTGAGTTTGGGAGAGTATTATGGGAAAGAGTCACTCTATTTTTGCAGTGCTCCTATGACCTTTCCTTATATTCTCTACAGATATCTACTGTTAGCAGCTGCTGGAAGCAGGATGGTGGAGAAAATGGATCTTCTTTGTTTTTTAATCTGATACAGGGTCTTTCAGGGTCTTAATTTAACTAGCAGGAGCAGACATCTTTGAAATGTAATAAATGGAGCAATGAAGATTATTAAGAAAAATTCATCTGTGATTTTTGTAGCTGACTGAGCATAGCACCACATTACATCTCTGCCAGTGCAGAAAACCTCATTTTCTGTCTAGGGCCCATTTGCTCTGACAGGTACCGCATTTTAATGGTTCTGGGCGGTTTGAGTTAAATTTGTTCACACACACAAAAATGAGACATGTCCTGGTTTATGGCATCCCTGGCTACTTCTGAACCAGCATCTGASTCAAAATCATCCATGGAGTATATTYGCYGCTGGGAGATTGTTCAGCCTCACATGGTGATCCAACCTTTTCTTTCCTGAGCTTTACATTTGTTGTGGGTTAAGGGTTCTCCTTTTGTTTAGTTTCTTGGGGAACTTTTCTTTCCGATTTTTGTTGCTGGGATACAATGATTGCCAGGTCATCCTTTTGATGGCAGGGTGATTAGTAAAGACAATAGGACCTACACCCCACCCAAACGATCTTGCTAAGTACTGGGAGGGGTGTGTGGGGGTGTGGTGGTGGTGGATAACTATATATACTGCCCTGCTTGGCTCAGGGAGGGGTTGACCTGCTACCTGCAGAGCAGAGCTCGACTGCTCTTTTCTGCAGAGCCCAGCATCTCTGCTCGTTGGTTCCTGTTTTGCTGCACTGTGATCTTCTGCCCTGGTGCCTTGCCTGGGACCCCTGAGATTTGTGCTGCAGTGGTTAAAGGAGCACTGAGATCGGTGTATCCGCTGCGAGTTTGCAGAGGAACCTTTTCTCCATCCATCTCTGCCAGTTTTGTGCCCATCCTTGGCCATGTGGGTGATCTGAACCAGCCGGGACCTGCGCCACAGTGCTCCTGCAGTCACCGGGGTATCAGGGGGGTTTCTCTGTGTGAGGCTGTCACTGGGTTTGTGACTGGGCTGGTTGTTACTATTATTATTATTACTTATTTTCACTTTGTTATACCTATTAGTAAAAACTGTTATTCCCTTTTCCCCATATTCTTGCCTGGAAGCCCGTGACTTTTTTTCAAAGCTATAATAATTCGGAGGGAAGGGGGGATCATATCCACCACTCCAAGAGGGGTCCCTGCCTTTATTGGCAAAACACCTGTCTTTCAAACCAAGACAACATTTGTTTTACCCAGCAGAAGTCTCAGTTGGAAGAGAACTGAAAAGGAGGACCAAATCTATCAGCAAGGAACAAAGTTATCCCTACATTTTCTTCCCAGAGTATTTCTCACCTGTCCTTCCCGATCTCTCCAGACAAACACTCCTCCTTTCACCCCCCAAACTCAGCCATCTGATGAACCTTTTCTGGCCAGCCAGGTATGTCACAACAGYAGCTTCATAATCCTGCAAAGGACTCTAAACCACAGCACAGAGGACATGTGCAGCTGCTTTAGCATGAGTCCCCTGGAGAAAACAGCCTGGATTTCTGAGACAGCTTTGTGTCGCTGACAGATGTGACATGGGAGCTGTGAGTGACTAGTGCCCATCCAGAGCAGCAGCTCTCAGCTGGGCTGTCCTGTGACCCCAAACATCCTGGGGGCAGAGCAAATCTCTGTTTCTCCTGATTTAATGCTCTCATGCTTTTGCTGTCTCACTGGGACCTGCACCTGGATTTTTCTTCCTTTGCTTGTGCCCCGTCTTGCAGAACACTTGTTCAAGTGCTCAGAGTTGATGCATCTGCCTGACCTTATTGATTCCTCTGAACTGTAGGAGAGAAGAGAAGGGATGCTTTTTGCCCTGTGCTGCTTATCCAGAGTGAGTCAGGAATCTGGTCTGCGAAGTTAAGTGAGCAGGCTTTGCACTTGCAGATTTAGAGTTTTAGACCAAATTCTCCTGAGGAAGAGAGGAGGGCAGAGACTTCAAAGGTATGATATAAATACACGTTCTTGTGTTAAATGGGTATTTTTGAAAATTGCCCCTCCACCATCCTTATTTTCTGCAGCGCCCTAMAAGCTTTCTGGTATTACAAATATTGTAAAACTTCATGCAAGGACACACAAAACCTCKGGTTTTCTGAACATATTGAGCAGACTTGGAGCTGATTCCAAGTCAAACACTTCAAATGCAAATTTTGCTYGTAGTTGCATGGACACCCTCTTTGATCCTTCAAAATCTGCAAAAGTGTGGGTTAGTTGTCCAGGTCCCCTCCACAGCCAGTGACAAAGAAGGGGCTAAAAAGAGAGGTCCAATTACCCCCTTAACCTGGCGCCAGCTTGGGGTGCAGTGAATTTACCCTTTCAGCAAATCTGGTTACCTATTGACTTCCAAATGAGTCTGGACAAGGTTAGATTCATCTAGATTACAAAATTTGCTTTTAGACAGATAAAATTATGTGATATAAATATCATCTTAGTTTACCAGGGGACAGATAGTGAGAAGGACAACCTTTATGTGTTCATATCTGACAAATAGATAACATAAATTTTATGCTGGGCCATGGAGAAGATGTTGGGATGACACCACAGGGGCTCTCAGTGCTGCACTGGCTTCTACAGTCAGTTATGTTTCTTCTTTTTGCATTGCAATGCCASCACAAGGAGAGGAAAAGGTGACTTTTGCGGAAGTCCCAGATCTCCTTGAGAGAAATTGCAATAAAATTTTGTGTAGATTCCCCAGCAGTCAGGGTGAAAACTAATTACCTGTGAGTAAGGAAAGCAGATGATTTGCAGTGGGGTTGCACAAATGTCAGAATCTACGTATCAAGATGCAGCAGTCCAAGGAAATTATTTGCTTTTATAAATGTGCCTCTAGAGACTTGTGGACTAGACATAGCCAAAGGAAAATTCTTGACTACTCCTGCTGGATTCACTAATATAGTTCAGTAAAATGAAATTTAACTTGAAACCTGAACAAAGCAGTGAGAAGGGAGGAATGTTTAATCTATGTTGGAATGCCTGTCAAATGTCTTGAAAAACAGAATTTTCCTTTGTCTTCTCAACATAGTCCTGGAAGCTGAAAACTCTGTGAAAACTTGCATTTTCCTTCCAGTTCCCCAGAAGGACTTAAACTCAAACAAGCTGTAGCAGGTAAAGTAGAAATCTTTGCAAATATCCAAAGGTTGAACATTCCTTTGATAAACTGTAAAAACAATCTTAAATGACAAATTCAAGGTTTTCATAACAATTCATACAAAGGTCTCAAAGAGTATAAAAATGGACTCCCATGGTTGGACAGGGCCTTGGGCAGCCTGGTCTGGTGAAAGGTGTGTCTGCTCATGGCAGGGGGTTTGGAACTGGATGTTCTTTAAAGTCCYTTCCTACTCAAACTATTATATGATTCTGATATACACAAATATATACACATGAAAATCAACTTAAAAAGCTATTGGCATAAGAGGCAACTGTGACATTTTAGCTTCAAAACACAACCTTTTAGAAAATGAAAACTAAACTTCCTGGGGAAATTTATTCTCTTTCTAAATGTGTATAATAAAAAGAGACATAACAATTATGATAACAGTTTATTCAACCGTATAATGTTTCCTCTGCAGAGGAAAGCCAGCAGCATTTTTGGCAAATGACATATTTTCTAAGGGCAGAGGTGGTCTGGCTCTCTGTGAAAGCAGAAGAGACTGGCAGTTTAAGCAAACACCATTTTATGTGAGAGTATCCTCCATGAGAAAGTAAATGTCTTCTGGGGAAGAAATGCTCAAAACCAGACAAAAAGGTCAAAACCTGGCCATTAATCCCATTAGAAAATCAAAACACATTTCACACCAAATCCCATTCTCAACAAGTCTATTCAGGAAAGAAGCCAACAAAGGGGAATCTCCAGACATTCTGAGAAGATAAAGGTACTATGGAGAAAAGGAGGAAGAAAAGAATAAGAGGGGGATAGAAATGTCAATGTGATGTGGGAGGAGGAAAAGAGAGGATGCTGCATTTGTGCCTGCTGTTTTGACAATCTTTACATTGACCAAGAGTTGGGGAAAATTGTCAGGAATTGGTTTTAAGAGGAAATCAGATCTGCATCAGCTTTTCCAGAGTACAGTGACTCAGCCTGAGCAAAACTGAAAATCCAATGTTTCCAAGGCTAAGCTTAAACTCACAAAAATGCAAAGGCTGTATTCCATACCTTTGAGACTTTGGRTGATTTGTATGTTAATATTTCTTTTATTGTGGCACCTAAAAGAAAATTTGTTCTGAGGTTTTGTTTTCTAAAGAGTATTTTTACATTGCTCAAGTATAATTGTTTAAATATGAAAAACAAAGGAGGTTTCTACATTGAAAAATTGCACAAAATTAAAATTATGTTTTGGGAGAGCATTTTAATAACTTCAGATATTCTGGGAGAATTGCAGAATTGTTATTATTACCTAATAAACAAGTTCTGGAAATAAGAGAACATAGAGGTATAATTAAACCTAAAATAAACACAGTTTAGAAACAGAATTKTGTGGTTTAGTTATCTCAACAGCCTTAATTCAGCCCTAGGASAATACTTTGAAGAAGCTGTGTAAAAAATGCAGCAATCCTGGTGCTAAGAATTTTGCCATGTTTATTACATATGGGCTGCTAAATTAAGCTTAATCATCCTGTGATGGTCCACACCATGATGGGGGGAGAGCAAAGATTTTTGTAATAAATCCCTGGTCCCATTCCCAAAAGAATCTGAAATGCAAATCATTAGTCCAGCTCATATGCAATATTAAGGATGTGAATTTTCTAATTCTGTTGCTCATGAGGCCAGCAATGTTCCGGCTCTTTCAGTCTGYACATTCCCTTTCACAGACATGTCAAGTTCCTCACTGCAGACACTCCAAGACAGCMSTCTCGTAAACTCCAATTATAGAGTAGTATATAGAAATATATTGAATTATAGAAYCATTAAGGTTGGAAAATACCTCTAAGGTGGAGTCCAGCTATGAATCCAATGCTGTCAATCCCACCACAAGWCCATATGTGTCTGTGTAATTGCACWCTCATTTGCACAGAGAAGTCATGGTAGGACAACCTGAACTATAGTCTCTTAACTTCTTGGTTAAGACTCTTTAGCAGCTTTCAAAATTCCCATTTGACAGAGTAGTTATTTGCATGTGTCCATGAAATACATTGCTGGGAAATAGTATTTTTCGAAGCAGAGGTTAGGTAATAAAGCAATTTCCTAGTGATTTTTTTTTTTTATTTTTTGGTGGATCAATATCTCAGCTGGGGTTTAAGCAGTGTATATGGTATTGTTCCTATAGTTATATTTATCAGCAAGAATTGAGGTTTATGAGAGTAACAAAACTACAGGTTTGTCAGGAAATTGAGTGAAGGTTGGGTGTGGGAGCAGCAGTGAATGAAGTGCAAGATCAAGGTGGGACTGGTTCATGAGCTTCTCTCTCACCCTGGACTCACTTTTCTTTTACCAGAAAAAATGAAGACCAGCTTGCCTCCTGCTCATTAGGGATCAGAGAAAGACACTGAATCATTTACGCTAGAGACTGATTTCTTTCTGAGTTTCCACAAGATGAGTGTGCAGAAATCATCACCAGCAGAGAAAATGGCCTAATGGCGGTTCAGCAGTTAACGATTTTGGAGACAATGATGTGAGAACCCCCTCCACCGCTGGCCTGAAAGCTGCCAAAACCTCTCCTGCCCCATCTTCCATCTTTAAGTACTTTTACTCACTCACCTCATAGGCACRTGGCGAGCTACAGGCATTAGGGCAATGCTGTAAGGAAAAAATGGGCTTTGGGCATCTGAATGTTTGGGAGGAGGAAGCCTGAGCAAATGAATCTGCTCTAGGTAACTTGAAAAAAAAGCTTTTTTAAATCTGAGAACACCAGGAAAAGGTCATCCTCTGAGGAAAGCACATATGGTTATGTCTGATGTCTCCTCTTGGGTAATGCTGGTAAAACCACACTGGAAGTGGCCAATTTCTATCAGCAGGTGGAAAAGACTGAACTTYTTGGAGTGTCCTCTTTTCCTTCCCTCTTCCCTGAACCCATTTACAGGCCAATGACACATTGCCTGCGAGATCTGTTTTCCCTGGAGTCAATTTTTTAATTGCTGAGAGTTTTGGGAAATTTGTAACCTTTTTTCCCCTTGCAATACAATACAGACAGGGCAGACAGCYCCAAGGCCGTCAGGAGTGCTGACGACTTTTGGTTCAAAGCAAGAGCTGTGAGGGCTTCTCTGAACATTCTTCTCGTATTCCTTCTGCTTCATGGTCTCTTCCCTCAATCCATACCAGATCTCATTCTTAAAAAGTTTGGGAAAGGCAATGAACTAACAAAATTTACTGACAATACTATGATATTTGGGTTGGTAAAGGAAAAGTCCTGTGCGATGTCCCCTGTGTGCCTCTCACAGAACACGGTGACTGGCAGGTGAAGCTCACTGGAGGTAAATAGGAAGTGACACATGAGATAAAAATCAATGCCACTTGCCTGTAGAACACGACAGATTCTGAACTGACCATTACCATCCATGTGTGAGAACTTGGGGTTGTGACAGTACAGTGAAAACATCAGTTTGGTGTGCTTCAGCTGTCAAAAGAGCAGGTGAAATGTGAGCAGTTATCGCAAATGGGCTGGAGGAGGAAAGAAGGGGCACTGCTGTGCTGCTGGGTAAATCCATATCTCACCCACACTTCACATGATATGTACAGTTCTGGTATTCCCATCCTGCAGGATTTATACAAGGCTTGAAAAGATTCAGAGAAGCCTCTCAGGTACAATCGATGTGAGGAGCTGATTCTGTACCAGGAGCGACTAAGCTGGAAGCCTTCAGTCCAGTCAAGAGAAAAACACAGGGAAAAAAGAGAGAAATGYCGCTGAAGTCTGTTAAAGCTGTTTTTGGCATGGAAGGGGTTGTTAGAATAGATAGTTTAAAATCCCTTCAGTAAAAGAAATATGGACATTCAATTAAACTGAAGGAAAGGAGACTGAGAAGAGACAAAATGGATTTTTTTCATTGTATTGCATGTAGTTAATCTGTGGATCTCCTTCTGCAGGTGACAAGGTTTCCAAAGATGAGAGGAAACAATAGACAGGTTAATGAAGGGTAAAAGTTGTTGAGTATTCATAAATTAGAATTAGAAATTATGTTGGAAAGTAAAAGGAAAAAAAAAGGAAAAAATATCAGAAAATGTCCAGCATGCCTCTAAAAATTTTTAAAAGTCAATTTTTTTTTGTATTAATATTTCTTTGTTGACTGCCTTTATCATTATACCTTGGACTAGTAAGATAGCTTTTATGATGAATTCATTGCTAAGTCATTAATTCCTGTACCTTTAGACAATGGCTTCTAGGCAAGAGAGATATCTTTACTGATACAAAACCACCCATATTCTTCTGATACAAATCTTCTGCAAGGCTGCTGATGTAGAGAATCTGTCTCCTTAGAAGACTGAACCACATGGATGCACTCCTGTAATTGCACAGACAAAACAAGCAGTCATAAAGCTGCACAAATGAGAAGTAACAGAAATGGAAGAGAAAGCAGCCGCAGAAGGAGGGGGATAAGAAKAGAAAATAACTTTTTTTTAAATTTACCATGGATGTTGAAAATCTCTGCTCTTGGAAGTGACCTGCAGCATAACCAGGTAAGCTCTTTAGCCAAGACTAAGTGCAGAATAATGATGGGACTTTGTGGATTTCAGAAGGCAGCTGTTGCTGCGCCTTTGCTGCCACCGCAATGATTTGAGATTGCAAACAGATGGGAAGGTAGTCAGCATAACAACAGGGGAGGCATCCATGAAAACACACATTTCTTAATACGTGACCATGGCTTAAAGGAAAAAAACCGTAAAAGTTGATGGGCTGCAGATATCCAGTTTCTGTCAGARCAGTATAAGCAGAAAGAAAAAAAAAAATCACTCTGGCAAGAAAAACTAAGGTTAAAATATAAACAGACTCTTCAGTCTCCTGTAGCCTGGCTCATCATGCCTGCGTGACAGGATCAGATTCTCTTCAAGCCCTGAAAGCCCACAAGACACTCTGGCTGGAGGCCCTGGATGCAAGCTCAAATTCAGGGTGTACAAATASCTTTGATGAGATCAGATATTTGGCAAGTTACTTGCAAAATATCTGAAGCACTGCAGTGAGCTTAGCTCTCYACATAAAACCCCGCTTACACCAGGGCCAGCACCGTGTGGCTACAGAACTGATGTGAATTGTATTAAACTGAGGTTAAACTAGACAACTTTTGTTTCTCTAGTCTTTTCTGCTAAATGTTGAACCACAGAGTGATCCCAGCATGTCACCTGGCCCAGAGCAGCAGCTCCTGGACATGCTGCACTGCAGCCTGTGGTATCCAGTGTGCCAGCTAAAGGGCTCGAGAAAAGTGTTGTGCCTCTACAATGTCAAGGCTGCTGGAGCCTGTTTTTCTGAGCCCCAGAGCCCTCCAGCTCCCCTCTGTGTTTGGCAGTGACATCCCACCCCACATGCCTCCATCTGCAAGGCTGGGACACAAGCCTTGTGCTTAACATGACTTTTCCAKAAAGGCAAGTCAACACAGGAGGTGCTGTATGAGTTAGGCTCAGAATTAATTCACTCTCCTCTCATCACTTTTCTCATCCACCTTTCACAAGATGAAGGATTTTTTTTCCACTTGTGCATGTGGAAAAATACATCAGGCAGTGGTTAAATAGAAAAGGCCTGGCTGTGTCCCAGGGAGTGGCCATAAGTGCATAAGGCAGCAGTCCAAGTGTGGGGTTACTTTCAGAAACCTTGAAATAGCCTTTGGGGCTTTCAGACCTTCAGCCAGGAGCCGTGTCTGTGACCCTGGGAGGTTCCGTCTTGGAGCATCCATCCTATATACTCAGCAGCAATATCTTCCTAACCATACCGTGATTTCTCCTTCGACCACACAGGCCCCACAGTCACCAGAAAAACATCTTGTCTTTGGTGCTTCTCTGCTGAAGCATGATCCATGTGTGGAAAGGGCATATTAACAGTGAGGCTTTGAATTCAAATCCATAAAGATGATGCTACAATGATTCTGAGATTAGGTACTCACTGTATATTATTTTCTTCATAAAATATTCTGAGATCAAACAGTAAAAAATAAAGGCTAAAAATTGCCATAGGAAGGATGAAAGGGATGGTTGTTTCTTCTCTGAAGGACATTGACTAAAGCATACCATTATAGGMTTATGTTTATTTTRCAGGTAAAAGCAAAGACAAGAATAACTTGAAAGACTCCTGTGCAGAATAACTCATTCTGACCTCATACAGTGCAAAACAACAGCTCTTCTAGTGACCACTCAAAGCCTGGGAGTGGAACATTTCAGGGAGCRGTGCTTGACCAGCTGAGTGCTGTACAAGCACAAGATGGAGAGGGAGCAAAGCTCAGAASTAACCCTGTGGTTTAGGAGTCAAAATCCCATTTTCAGAAGGAGAAAGCACTTGGAAGACACAGAAGGTGCTCAGGAAACYGGTCTGAAAATGAAGTTTTGGTTTCTACATCACTGAAGAGATCTCTTGAAAATATTGACAGAGAGCCTGGACTTCAGTCAGCTCAGATTCCATCATGTGGTGGGAGAGAACKAATTTTGTCCCCCTTTTTAAGGATCAGAGAAAGGAGAAATTTGCCCATGCCATTGTGAATACAGAWCTTCCTGCTCTGGTCCAGGATCACAAGTGAAGCATTGATTTTCACCTGCACACCACTGCTATCCTCTAACCTTAATCAAGCTACATTTTTACACAGGAACGGGGAGGAGAAATAGACTATTCCTTTCTGGAATTACTGATTTTTTCAGCATCAGTATCCTGGGAAATAAATTGTAGGCAGTTTTGTAATATCAAAGGCAGCAACTAACAAATGTTCTTATTCAGTCCATGAGTCTGGAAATTCATTGGGCAYAGGGTGAAATGTGGTCACTGCTATCAAAGTATATTGTCTGCTCTGAGAACAGAATTTTGGATGTGAACCAAAGCTTTCTTGAGGGAGATAAGCTTGTTATTCAGACAGTAAAACGTTATGATTAACACCTGATGAAGCATTAAAGAACCATAAAAATTCTGCTACCTGGGAAAGATTACTTAGCAGGAGGCTGCCTGTGCTTTGGCAAGCAAGAGAGTAGCAGCTGAACGTGGTGTCTCAGCTTTCCATGAAAAAGTAGATTTATGCAGTCGTTTTGTGGTGCAAAGGAAGCAGAACCACCCAGTCAGCTGCAGACATGAACAGGCAGATTCTGCTTCTGTTTGCACTGCAACGCCCCAGGTTACAGGAATTCTTACCCCACCTATGAATTACGAGTACAAAAAAAWATTAAGTGCAGCTTAAGGGTGCTTTATGTTTGCTTTCACAGCTCGTCAGGCGAAGCCTGTTGTAAATCTGCTATCTTCTTTCATCATGTTGAGCAGGAGGGAGGATTTGTTCCACTGCTCACCATGGCACTGTTCATTGTGGAGGAGATCGTGCATGCCCAGGTCTCATCCCAGCTTGTATCAGGAACTTGGCAGACCTGGCAAAGTGCTGTAGTGGATGCCTTGATGAAAACCCAGACCTGTGTACACTCTGAAAGCTGTAAATGGGGCCCATTTGAGCCAATCCCAGCAGTGACCCCCTGTGGTGCTGCTGAACTGGAGCCTGGGGAGACATCCAGACCAGTGCCTTCATTCTTCCACACAGTTACACACTTTGAAGTTCTTAATTTAGTATGAAAGGACAGATATTCCATTAGAAACTGGTTATATAAAATTAAGAGTCTTGAGGGATGCTGACCAGCCTCATTAACAGGCTCTGCTGAGCCACAGCTTGCACTTTTTCAAAGTAAATAGCAATGCTGAGTCATGCTGAGCTACTATTTTTTCACATTCAGTTTAAAAAAATCTTTAAAAAAACATTTTAAGGTGTCTAGATATGCTCTTATTCCTTTCTCTTTTGAAATGAGGCTTTGGATGAGAATATAAATGAACAGCCATCACTACGATATCTAGGTTGTTGGTCCTGAAGTGAGACTAAAATGAAGTTCTGGTTCTGCTCAAACTGAACACAAACACAGTSAGCACAGGGCAGATTTACACCTGTGCAAAGTGAGACCAAGTGTCCCCTGTCCTGCCCCGAGCAGATGGCGATTGAGGCAGTGGATTAAGATGGATGATTGGGTTTCAGAGCTCTGCATATGTGGTAACAGGCAGGAACGGTACCCATTTGTCAGTAAATCAAAACTCTGAGCCCATTATCCCCATCTATCAATAAAAGGGATAATACTGTGTTTCACACATGCTGTTTACACAGCAARCTCTTCACTGCTGTGCCAAATCGAGTCTCAATGTGCACAACTAATATAATGGTTTCCAGCCTCRCTTGGGACCTCCAGCAAAGCCTGTTACCCAAATAATGCCAACATTTCTTGCGTGGGGGTGAGTGATTCAGCAGCCTGGGAGGCAGAGAGGAATCTCCCTCGGTGTGAGAGCTTCAGAGCAAGCACCAAGCGCTGAGATCCTGGCGCTTCCACATGTTCTGTACCTGTCCCAAGCTGGTTTGATCCAAGGGGCAAGTTTGTCCATGTACCTGACTAATATAGTCCTTAGTTCTTATGTTTCCTGGCTGCCAATTTGGCTGATTTCGTGYTTCTGTAATCTCATTTGACTGAATTTATGTGGCATGAGTATTTGCACACATTAAGAAGTCATATTTTWGTTGAATGCCAGTTGCAGGTTAATGTTCATGGCTTGAGGAGGGGATTTGAAATGAAATGTAAGTCATACCCAAAGCCCTAATATCTTCTTTATTTTTGAGGATAACAAAGAGGGAAAGAGCTGAGACAGCACATCTGCCAGTAAAGAGAGACTGGATTTAGGTTATAATAGCCAAGTCCTGGAGAGTCCTTCTGGTTTCAGCAGCAGGTCAGCAGTCTCATGGATGGGCTTCTGTTGAGTTTTTTATAAAGTTTATCCCTTTTTTGCAATGTCTGAAAGGGCTTCCTTGGTCATAGATAGTGAACACTACAGTATGGAAATATTTTATTATCTTACAGCAAATATTTTTCTCTGTTCTATAGTGGAAGTGTCCACCCACTGAATTCAGGATGGCTGGCAACACAGGATGATGGCAAGGGAATACTTGGAGCAGGGGAACAGTTTTGATTACTGTGAGAGAAGAAGTCTAAATAATGACTCCTCATCCAAGCTCTTTCTATTTTATTTCCTCTGCTGTTTGGAGGGGAAAAAATGGAGGATATAACTTTGTAGAAGTTAAACATAATCATCCATTTCATTTCAAGGACACTGCTTTGTATCCATCTGATTTTCTTTGTCGGCATAGGAATAATCATGGTGTATGATTCTTCTCTGAATGTGAAAATGCAGATCCAGCTTCGGGAGGGCTTTGGGTAAATTTGCAGCAGTTTGGAACAAGCTAAGAAGGGAGAAAAATAAATAAGCATAGAGRAATACTTGTAGGTTCAAAAGTTGCTTAAGACTAGAAAATAATAAATAGTATGCCGGGGGGAATATCCCCAAAGGAAGCCTACTACAATTTAAAAAGAAAGTAAGATTTASAGTGGCAAGTGTGTGCATTGAGTAGCAAGAATAATAAATACCTAGGTGAAGAAAATGTTGCACATACTAACCTCAACATGGTCTGGGGTTTGGGTGCTCTTGAGTTGGGTTTTGAAGGCTCTTGGCCTTTAAAAGGAGGAATCAAGGAGGAATTTAACAACAAGGCCTCCTTGTTSTTAAATTCCTTCTTGTGTTTTTTTAGCAACCTGATACATTTCATTTATGCCATGGACCTGCATCTCTATCCAGTGATGTCTCTAGGAACAAATGCATTATTAATTGCTCTGGGCAATATAAATTCTATATTCTCACCCTCTGTTTGTCTAATTCAGGGATGCAAATCTTGTTTTTGCTGAATATAAACAGAAAACTCAGAGATGTACTTCTTTGACTTGATAACCTGACAAACTGCACACACCCAGAGTCAAAAAAGTCCTGAAACTTCATCCATAGAAAATTTGTATGTGATCCAAGGGTGAACCTGGGAGCCAGTTTGAGCTCTTCAGATGATTCCCTCCATGATTTTGGATGAGTCACGAAAACTGCTTACATTCCCACCTGCACATGGGGAAATTTATTCTTACCCTGGTGGTTTGGAGGTGGTTTGAGCCTTGCATACTATATGTGGCATTATATATATGAGAATTAAATACTCATATTATTGGAAACGACTCAATCCTGATCAATAAAAAAATATTTGCTCTTAAAGTTGATTTTTTAATTATTTTAATTAAATATAATTTCATATCTACCCAATTGGTGTTTCTTGAAACTTAATKGGAATCTTCTATTTTCCCAGGACCTTTGTTCACAAGTTTGAACTCTCATTTTAGARACATATTTGAAGCAGTAATATATTGACATTTAATCTTTCAAATCATTTGAATGYTTGTTAAACTTCCCATTTTCCAGTTCATGTTTTAAAGCATGGAGAGGAGACACATAAGGCAACAAAACTTGAGGAATTCTGTTCATCTCCAATTCTTCCAGGAGYTTCATGGGTCMGCTTCCAGGAAYATGAGTGTGTTTTTAAAGCTAAGCYAGCACTGCAGCTGCTGACAGATCAGAAACCTACTGGGTACCTTATAAATCAGGCACAGAAATAGAGAGAAGTGTGCATCAGCCAGCACGGGGATATGGCTGTGCACACACACAGAGTTCTTTCCCACTCCAAATAAATCAGTTACATTCCAGTTTGCATGTCTGTCCTCCTCTGTGCTTGTTTGTCAGCGAGGCATTGAAGGGGCTGATGGTTGTCAGTGAGATAAATCAAAAGCCACACTGTAACTGTTGTGGWGCCGTGTTTTCCACCACAGCCTCTAAAGCAAGATATGATCAGCCCTGAATTTCCAGGCCTRTTTACAGCATCAGAGGTTAAGAGAGCCGCGGTGTATTTTTGATGTTGTCTGATATTTTCCAGCTGTTTTTAATATGTGCATCTCTCGAAGAGCTCTGCATGAGTCATCAGCTCTGCACACAATGCTTACTTTTCATTGTTAACCTCTCATAATTCACCTTAGCAGCTCCTGTTGCACTTCTCCAAGCGAGGCAATGCTAACAAATCCATTATGCTAAGAGACAATGCAGTGCTGCTGCTGGAAGATAYGGGTTTGGAATTATGTTTATTTTACACAGTTCAACATATTCTTYTATTTGGAGAGATGGTTATGCTTATCACTTGACAGCCACTGCCGTAGTGAAGGTCACAGCAGGGGACAAGGAACAGTTTTCAGGACATTTAGGCAGCAGAGACAGAACAAATCCCTTAGGACTSGCTTGTCCATTGTATCAGGTGGGAGGCTGGGGGCTGTAAATGACACTTTCCTCTTGTCTCTTTTCTCCCTAGCTCTTTCCAAAAGCATTTTCAAGCAGTGTGGTTCTTCTCTCATGGGTGAAGCGCAGGGGAAGCTGAGCATGAAGCTGCTGTGTCTCTGCTAAGAAAGGACAGTGAGAGAAAGTGAATAAGGGAAAACATTTCTTATACRGGAGAGATTACATGGATGAACCTTCCAAGCAGTGCCTTAGGTTGGGTTATCCAGGGACTTCTTATGCCAAGTCTTGAATATTTCCCCCACTGTTCTGCACAGTGTATTACAATGCTTTACTCCTCTTGCAGAGAAGCATTTTTTTCTTATGTCCAGACAAAATTTCCCTGAAGCARCTTGTTTCCACTGCCTCTGGTCCTGTGACCATTCATCCCTGTACAGGGAGCATCTCCACTTCTTTACAATTGCCTCCTAGGTAGTGGAAGGTGGCAATTACATCTCCCTGAGAATTTCCTTCTCTAGGTATAGCAAGCCCATTTTTTTTTCCTTTTTGGCAAAGCTAATTTTCAGCCTTTATTCACGTGTCAAGTTCTCCAGCCATCTAATCATTTCTGTGGCCTTCCACTGGACCATCTCCAGTGCTTAAAGGTATCTCTTGAGCTCAGAAGATCAAATCTGGCTGACACAGGCCAAGCACAGTGGGATGATCTCTTCCCCTGATTTGTTGGCTACGGGATTGCAAATATGCCCAGTTTGCTTTTGTTGCTGCAAGGAACACATTAATCCTTCATGTTCAGCCTACTGCCTGCCCAGACCCCTTGTCCTTTCCTGCAGAAATTGGAAAGGTCTTTATGGGCAAAACCAGTCTGATTGACACTGATGGTCACAGTGGTGTTGTTAATTCCTCAGTGCTCCCCCAGATTATAATGTCGAGGACTTTGAATGTGAAATATTTCATGTGAGTGTTTCTGCACTCCCTCAGCTATGAACTAAAGCAGATCCTTGTGGCCACAAAGCCAAACCCTCAAGCACTAAGCAGCAGGTAAGTTTTAAACTATCAACAACAACAAGAACTCTGTCCATGCCTGGGTCCATCTTCTCCCTGTGCAAAAATTAGACTGTGACATATAATTAAACACTAAGCACATTGTGTACACCATGTCAGGCATCAAGTTAACACTTGTACTTGCTAATTAACACTTGGGCTTCTTTTTGCATTCCTCGAAGCTGCTGGTGAAATGTTGTGACAATAAGTTAGTTATGCGTTATTTTCCTAAGTTTTGAATAATTGCTCTTTACCTTAATTGGAAGAGCTTGTTGTGTGACTGACCTTTTTGCAATTATTATTTTTGTRAAAGTCCCACACTGTCTTCTCCCATCCACACAAAGTGGGCCAAGCCTTTTAGATCTCCATCCAGAATCTTTATTTTTAGGTTTTTCACCATGGCAGATGTCTGAAGGCATCCCTGGATCACTCTCTTTGAATCTTCTGTATTACTTCCTGCCCTGTTTCTCGTACAGTTAAATACCATCATTGCTTTCTTCTCTGCAGTCAAGCTTTCTCCAATTATCAGCTGTACACAGTGACATTTCTCTCTTCCTCTTAAGTATTTAAAATGAATCTAAATGTTATAATTAAGAATAGCACTTCAGAGCCATTAATTTGGATGGCTATTTCAATACAGATCAACTCTCACTGTTTGCATTTCTCTGCGAGAGAAAATGACTTGGACTTTGAGTTCCCATACTGGTTTTTTGTGTTTGAGGAAGCTGTGCTTCCCTGCTGCATTGAAAGGACATTTTGATGGCTATGAAGTGGTGGAGAAAAAAAAAGTAAAAATAACATCACATTGAAAATAAAACAGGCATTTGCTATTTCTCCTTGTCACAGATGTCAGTTTACAATTCAGAGTGGAGGTAAAACCAGGAAACAGATTTAGTTTTAGGAGCAGCACTATTGTTTACCCCATAGTTTTTCACCAGATTTTCTCGATGTTCTTGCCAGCAGTAGAGGCACCCACAATTCTRTAATCTCCCAAACTGTGTTGCTAAGGGATAGACTGTAGACACATGCTGTGATCTGTCGCAAATAAAGCTTAAAATGCTAATTTGGTCTAGTTATTAGCACACTGCWGATACAAAATTGCAATACAATTTGGCAATGAAAAAATGCAATCTGTAGTCTAATCCCAAATAAAAGKTTTAGGATTACTGATTTTAGAGTACCATGAAATTATAATAATGAAATACCAGTCTGTGCTGCAAGATGCTGTTGAGATTTCAAGCGCAGTGCTTGTAATTTCAGGAGATAATTATTTCTCTGGTAAGATCTTCCATGTAGGAGGCTTTGTATGGCCTTTCTTTATTGGTTTCCTGTACAGACAAATAGTTTTCATTTTATTTTCTATTTACAAAGTAATTCAACTTGCAATATAGTTGTTGTTTGCCACATGGCTCATGTGCGTCATTCTCCTATCTGCCTCATAGTTAAGTAACTCAGGGGCAGAGTAAATAATAATGAAGACCAAAAAATTAGTGGAAAGAAGAGGAGAATCTAGACAAATGAAAACAGGGGAACTCACTGCATTCAGTCAGGGAAATAAGGTCTGGAGGCCTTCAGAACAAGCAAATTATGCCAGCAAATGATTCTGTGATCTCACAAAACTTTGCATGTGAGAAGGCAACTAAAAGTTACAACAGGTTCATCCAAACATGAGTAGAGCATATGGAATGCTGCAGCTGGCAGAATATTACCCATCAGCAGTTGTGGTTGTTGCCATGTTTGTGCAGCCCTTGGGGTCTGARACTCAGATGAGCAAGAACTCTTTGCCACCATCTACTGATGAGCTGGGGAAGAGACATAGTTAATTTTCACAGATAATGTCCATGACTGATGGATACTTCTGAAGTGTTGCTCTCRACTCATTCAAGGATAGGAATAAAAGGAAAAGAGTCTTTTATTAGGTTCACAACGCTTCTAAGAATCAAAGGATTAGCTCTTGTGTTACTGGATTGCACAGGACAGGGATTCTGCTCTGGGGAAAGAATGAGTAAAAGATCTTGATTTTCAGCCTCTACCTTCTATTTTGTACTGAACTGAACTCCTCAAAGTGAGACTGGACAATGAAGCTGACCTGGATGTGGAGACACGATAAAGAGGTGACAAGACATCTTTATCAACGAACAAAGGAACTTTAATTACTTCAGGAGAGGGAAAARCCTGGAGATCCTGATCTTGCAGTACACCTAAAAGTCACTGTACCCTGGGCAAGAGCCAGCAGCAGCAGGGTGCTGGGAGATGAGAGAGAAGGCAGTGGTGGCACTGCTGCTGACAGTGAGCTCTGTCTCGAAAAGATACAACAGCACAGGGGCTGTGAAGGGGCAGCAGGRTGTCTCCTTGGGGTGAACCTTTCCTCTCCTGCCAGAGTCTATCCCATCTACGTGCTTTCCTACTCTGAGACATCACCAGGGTAAATAAATCCTGCTGAGGTCACCCGGGCCTTAGGTTTGTGGGATGCTTTCAAAGCACATTTCCCCACTGAAACGTTGTTATTCCACTTGGTATCTGGATTTCTTGATATCAGTAATTTGTCTCAGGAAAAAAAAGTCACTTCATAAATATGTCAGCATATTACCTGATTGAGATGTCCAAGATATGATATTTGATAGCAGATTGTGGAGGCCTTCTCAGAGAAGAAAGAAARTCATCTTTGTGTAATAACTACTAGGCAAGTCTTTCTAGGAAATGTGCCTCTGTTTGAAGGCACAACATGTTTCATTTCGGGAAAAAATAAGCATCACATAGATGTTAGAAACAAGGATATGACATCTTAAAAGTCATTTGTAAATAAATATGAATGTGCCATTTATGTGCTTCCAGCCATCCAGAAGGGTGTCAACATGAGTAACCCACAACTGGGTTGAATAAATATAACTCATCTCTTCCACAGCCTTCTGAGAGCTTGAAATTAAAACCCCTGTTTGCCTGCCAAAGGCAGGGAAGACAGGCAACTTTATTGCAAGCAACATGGGAAGATGTGGGGTAGGGCCAAATGGAGCTCTTTCACTTACTTCAATATTTTCCTACTGCTATTTCGTACAGTCCCATTGAGGAAAATCATTAAATCAGGGAATATGCCTTTTTGTTTGGTTGATTCTTTTTTTTTTTTTAATTTTATTTAGGGACTGCATTTGCATTAGTTACAGAGGCCCTGAGGGACTTGCTTCTGTCTTCCCCTTTCTTTGTCCCTTAAATCAAAAACCAGGAATCAGGAGAACACTGCTGGAGCCTGTGATGCTGCAGATTCTACAGAAAATGGATTTGTTTGGGTTATCACAGATTGGTTTGGGTTGAAAGGGATGTTACTAACCTGCCTGCCATGGGCAAGGACGCCTCTCACTRGACCAGGYTKCTCAAAGCCCCATCCATCCTGGCTTTGAGCCCTTCCAGGTGTTGATGGGGCACCCACAGCTTCTCTGGGGATCCTGTGCCAGTGMCACACCACCCTCACAGTAAAGAATTTCTTCCAAATATCTAAACAAAAACYCTCCTCTTTCAGTTTAAAGCCATTTCCTTCTTGTCCTGTCACTACCTTGTAAAAAAGGGTGCTAAAAATGCAAAGAAAATTTGTCCTGTGCAGGAGGAATGTCACCTTCACCAAAGATGTTCTGCTGAAATTCAGGAGATACTCTGCACATCAAATTTTCATCTCACTCACAACACTCTG
Source organism: Malurus melanocephalus (assembly GCF_030028575.1). Taxonomy (NCBI): domain Eukaryota; kingdom Metazoa; phylum Chordata; class Aves; order Passeriformes; family Maluridae; genus Malurus; species Malurus melanocephalus. The sequence goes on from NW_026623624.1 coordinate 303,438, forward strand.
CTTTCTCACTCTTGCATTGAATTGATACAGAAATAAAATGAGCCCTCTTTCTTTGTGGCTTTCCTAAGGTGAAATTCTCTCTCTTCTGGCTGTTTTACAGCTGAGATATGTGTAAACACATCTCGCTCTCATTCCCCTTGTATAAAAACATGCTGCATATGGTTCTGCTCCCTGAATCCTCATCTTCTAGAGAGAAACACAGGGTTAACATGGATAGCCCTTGCTATCTTACCTTCCTTTAACAATTCAGCACTTTGTATTTTTCTAAATAGTGGAAAATCCCTAAGAGCAATGCAAGAATCTTGAAGTCTTAAAGAGGTCCAAAAGGGAAAATAGTAAAAGAAAACTAATTAACAGAAAATTTCCAACCTCAGCACTTTACCTGAGATGGTGTTAAATTGTTAAAGAGAATTGGGACAGGCTTGTGTTTCTGTTGTTTTTCTGTTCCTTATAAATTGAAATTTGATGGCCCTTGAAAACATTCTGTCCCTCCAAACCCCAGGCTCYTTTTGGAAAATGCAAAAATGCGTTTCAAACCCTGTGAACCAATATTCAACAGCTAAAASATATTTCCACCTATCCTTCCTGCACCTGTTCAAGCTCATATTTTCAGTCTGTCTCAGTCCTTCATTTCACTTTTCCTCTTGCCAAAAAGTGAGCTAATGTCTTTTGGTGTTCCAGGGCAGGAAGAGAAAAGTGAGTCAACTCTGCATSTCCAAAATATTTGATGACCACATTTCTTTTTTAGTGCCCTCATCTACATTGCCTGCCTAAGAAAATGTTGGGTGACAGAAATGCTTTTCATGCCCAGCCAAGGGCCACTGAATCAAAGTCCTGAAGAGAAGAGACTAATACACTGGAATAAAAATTAATTCTCCTGTCTAAACTTTCCTGCCTGAACCCTATGAAGCAGGGAAGTTCATAGGTTGGATTGGGTCTGGTTTGGCCCCATGCTACAGTGAGGAGTAGATCGAACAAAATTTTCAACCCATGGAAACTGGGGCATCACGTTTCTTCCACTTGAAGATAAGCTTTGTATCATGACTTCAGACTTCTTGGATGTTTGGATTTTCTTTGCTGATTAGATGTGCATTAGGACTTGCCTGAAGCAGCTGAAAGTATCCTTATGATGTATTAATTTAATTTAGCATGGTCTATTTGTATGTCGTAATGACTTCCTGAAAGCTTTACCTGGTGGCAGAGAAATTTCAGAGGGAATATTACTGTACGAAAGCAAGGAGGACATTTCTAATTATAAGAACAAGTTTCTAAGTGTCATTTTCCTAGCTCAGCACTCTTATGATTGGTACAGGGAGAGAGGACTTGTAATTCCCAGTATCCTCATTATCTGTTTCTTTTCTCATTACTTTMTAACTCAGGTGCTTGGATTTTTTTCCCCAAAATGCTTGATACTATGACCCCACCTTTCCTTGACATCTAAAATGTACCAAATTAAAACAATGGTAAGAATATTTTGTAGCTTCCGGATTTTATTGCCACTAAATGCATCATTAAGTGTAAATTGATCGCAGCAGAGAGCACATTAATTGTGATCACAGTACAAAGTCCTGATTTTCTGCTGATGCCATACTGCTTTGGGGATGAATGCAGCATTACTTCCCAAAAGAACYTGATTTTAAAGAAAACCTTTGACAGTAACCTGTAGTGTTGACAACAGAATCAGGGAGATGACTCAGGCAGCAGGAGGAGACACACTTATCCTATTTACTAACATAAATAAGGGCAATTTGAACTCAGTTCATTTTCTGGCTCTAGTTTAGAGATCACACTCAGGCTAAGCYCTTGTCCAGTACTGTAGTTGGCAAGAAATAATAAAAAGAACTGGCAAAACCTCCCCAAAGTCAACTCTAACATCTTCTGTGATCATGAACTCAGCCCTGAACTCATATTTTCTCTTTGACTGTGGACTCCCACCACTCAGAGTGACATTTGGAATTATGCAATCCATCAGTTCTGTACTGATGACTCAAGAAAACCAGGAATTCTGCTGTTCTTCAGACAGCAAACACCACCACATCAATGAGCAGCACTTCCTCCTCCCCAGAAATAAACACACAACTTSAGACCTTTGCTTTTGTCTTGTGAGAGTTATTTCTCTGAGCTCATGGCTTTTGACCAGGAACATCAACATGTTTGTTTGTACTGTGCTTGTGCTCACATATCCTTTCACAATTTCCAACAATAGGGTCTAAAATATATCTTTAGAAGTTAACAAAACCTGTCCTTAAGCAGTAAATATCTGTGTTTTCTTTCAGGCCAGATTTCTGTAGAGACCATGTCATTGTGGTGCCTCAACTTCTCTAAATTTTAGATTGATATGATAAATGTTATTCATTAAACATGCAAAAATTAAACTGATCCAGAAGAGGTTTCTGCAGAAATAAACTAAGCTAGYAATAGAAACTTTGACATGTAATATTTTTACATGTATTTATATATGTAAATAAAACAAACCTGTGGTTGAAACAAAATTATCTGTAAATCCAAGCCCTCTCTGAGATCAGTTTTGCCTAAACATTTGAGCAAAGGTTTATTGTAACCTGGGCTTTATTACAACCTTCTAGTTACCTGATTGAAAGCTTCTCCATGTTCTATGTGAATACTGGAAKTATAGATGGTTTTTTTGTCTGTTGGAATGTATCACTTTTGTTTTCCTCACAGAGGATAGAAAAACTCTGATTTCACAAAAGACCTTTTTCCATTGAAAAATCTTTCCCAAATGTAATTATTGACCATCTCTAAGATTGAAACCACCTTTACAATTTTCTTTGAAATCTGCTGAGGAAAAGGTAATGATAATAGGTCATCTCTTCAGCTTTATTGCTTCTGTCTCAAAGTTAAGAATTATAGTGAACCATGAAAACTTTTTACTCCGAATTGTAAATCCTTCTGCTTTATTACAATAAACACAAGGGTCTGACTTTCTTGGCACAGGTAGTTTTATTGCATCTATTACTAACAGCAGATGTCAGCTAGTGGAATCCGAGTCATCCAGAGGGAAGGGTTGTATAACTTTCAGTGGGTTTTACTAAAAACTGAGTCTTTGGAAAGCTCAGAGACTACAGTAAATGATCCTTTTACATGTAGAGAGAGAAAAATGTATCATCTCTCTAACTCTTGTAAGAAATCTTGAACATAACTTTTTTCATTTTCCAATCCTAAATCTGACATCAAATTTCTTCTTTATTTTAATCTTAAGCACTTAAGTCCATCCAAAAAAAACATTCAAGGTTTTCACAGATCTAGCTACACAATTGTTTTTTTTTTTTCCTTTGTAATAAAGAAAGAAAAGGAAGTAGAGAAACCCAGTGTGTAAGTACTTGGCATTCAGCAATACTTGTTTGCTGAGAAAGCGACTTAAAAGGGATTTGACATAAACCAAAATGGATTTTTTGACACTGCAGAGTTTATCTCTTTCATTTTAGGCTGGGATACTTTCTCAACCTGTGTGGGGAATGAACTCCTTCAATTTGGATATCCTTCAAGCCAGGACACACCACAAATGAACACACCTTATGCTTCCCATCTCAGACTCCACCAGTGCTGCAGATCAGGACCTTCCTCCTCCTGGCTTCGAAAGAGAATGGGTTTGATTCTGGCAGCTTTGCACAGATCTGGGAATAACCTTAAAACCAGGCTTATCTCACAGAGAGTGTGAATACACAAGCCTTGACACCAATGTTATTGCAGTTAATATTTCTTTGGTGTTTTGTTTAGTTTTGGGGTGTGGTGCAGTTGACACGATGGAGAGAAGGGGAGGCATTCAGGGGATTTGGACAGACTTGAGAGGTGGAGCTGTGCAAACCTCATCAAGTGCAGCAAGGCCAAGTGCAAGATCCTGCACCTGGATTGAGTCAATCCCAAGAAAGAGCACAGGCTGAGATGAGAATGGATTGAGGAGCAGGACTTGGGATGAAGGTGCATGAGAAGCTCAAAAAAGCCCAGCAATGTGCTCTGRCAGCCCAGAAACCAAACATGTCCTGAGCTGCATCCAGAGCGAAGGGAAGAGAGGGGATTCTGCCCYTCTGCTCTCCYGAGACCCCACCTGCAGTGCTGCATCCAGCTCTGGGATCCCCTACAGGAAAAGGATGTGGACTTGTTSGAATGAGTCCATATAAGACCTCAAAAAGAATCAGAGGGCTGGAGCACCTCTGCTRTGGAGGCAGGCTGGGAGAGTTGGGATTGCTGTGCCTGGAGAAGAGAAGGCTCTGGGGACACCTTTTAACATCTTCTGGTACCTAAAGCGGGCTCGCAAGAGAGTTGGAGAGGGACTTTCTGCAAGGACATGGAGTAACTGGACAAGGGGTAATGGCTTTACAATAAAAGAAGATGGGGTTAGATTAGATATTGGGGGAAAAAAAAATATTGTAAGGGTGGTGAGGCACTGGGAGGAAGTCRTTGAGAGAAGCCCATCCAGCGTGGCCCTGGGAGTGTTCAAGGCTGGGTTGGATGGAGCAGCCTGGTCCAGTGGAAGAGTCCCTGCCCATGGCAGGGRAGYTGGAGCTGGAKGATGTTTAAGGTCCCCTCCAACCCAACCCATTCTATGATTCTGTGGTTCTGTGGTCTACTCAGTACATTCAGAGGACAATCACAAAAAGTGCAGGTAACAGGGGCTCACCTAAGTGAGAGGTCAAATCACCCAGAGTTACATATAATAAATTTTATTCAAAACTAGAGTCCAAAAGGCCTAGAAAGGAAATGAAGGGGTTTGTTCCCTGGATCTCCTGTCTCCTCATGGCCATTTCAATCAAATCCAGTCAATTCCAGACCCTGAAAAGCAGTCTCTATTATTAGTCTTTCATGTATACCTGTGCCTTTTTTTTTTTCAGTTTGGGTATTTTTTTTCCCATAGTACTGCACATTTTTAAGGTCTTCAATGCAGAGTCCTCATCCACTTGTAATTTGCCTGTTACAGGAGAAATAGAGGGCAGATTTGTTCCTAACCCCRTTGTTCTGAGATCTCCGCCTCTTCAAACACCAAGAAAGAAATAGGCTGTAAATTACATAATGCATACTGGCCAGAAAGAACATGCAGTTCTATAATCAGCCACAATAGGACTGTAAGAAGGCATCGGACTGCATCTAACTTTTATTGAAACACCAAAGTCATCTAAAGCCTCATATTGCCAGGGGTATCTTTCAGACCAAATACATGCTACACCCTGTAAAAATTAAGCTAGTCATTATAAACTTAATCTGCTGTCTGAATGGCAAAATTGAAAAGCACTCAAGCATTAAACTGCTCTTCTTAAAGGAAAAATAATAAAGCAATATGGGTAATGTATAAATAGCTTTAAAGATTGCTGGGAGCRGGATAGCTGGGCTGAGCATTTTGGTGAAAATTGTAACATATTATGGCTCTCAGTAAAGTTGAATGTGTTCAATATGCTGCTTTTGCCACTGATGGGTTTGCAACTATTATTGGCTTTGTGGAGAATACAATGTACTTTTCTTCGTTTTTTTCTTCTTTTTCTTTTTCTTTTTCTTTTTCTTTTTCTTTTTCTTTTTCTTTTTCTTTTTCTTTTTCTTTTTCTTTTTCTTTTTCTTTTTCTTTTTCTT
>NW_026623624.1:309962-324612 GCF_030028575.1 Malurus melanocephalus
TTTTTTGAAACAGACATTGCAGCTTCCTTCATCCAAGTTCCGTAATGCTCTGGCATTATTATCTGTGAGACAACAGTCACTGAGGTGAAATTCTGCTGCAGATGTGCTGTCTTCCAAATCTCTTAGAAGAGGCTTTGTGTTCTTTGAAAGGGGAAGGAGACATCAAGGCTTAGCAGAGTCCTTAAAGAAGTCTGACAAGAAAGTAGGTGGTGGATGAGATAACAGGACTGCAGGCTGATATATGCAGAGAAAAATAGGATGAAGTCACAAAGTATTTCTGAAAAACTCTCTTTAAATTCTATTTAAAATACTTTTGCATGTTTGTTTCTCTGAATTCAGCTACAGCTGCAACCATTTTAAGAGACCAAAACCACAAACAGGTTCAACATGATGTTAATATGAGCGATGACTGTAYATAATAAATGCATAAATATATATGAAAAACACTGTGACAGTCCAGTTCCCTATAGTCCTATCAAATTCTAGACATATGACAGAGCACCTTTTCAGAATTAACAAATAATTCAAGCAGTTCTAGTGAAACTTGGAAGAGGAGAAGTGGGAAGATAATAAAATGTTGTTCCCATCCTCATGTTGAACATGGAATTACAGAAGAAAATATTGGAAGGGATATCTCTAGGTCATCTACCTGGTCCTGCTCAAATTCAGGGCAACTTCAAAWTTTATTAAAGGATTCTGAGGGCTTTTTTTTTTCCACTTTAGTTTCAAATAACTCCAAGGATGGAGATCCTACAGCTTCCCTGGGCCCCTGTTCCACTGTTTATATTTCCTGCCCCACAGCTTGTGCCACTTATCCAGTTACCTTTTTTGTTCACCTCTCAGAAGTCTGTCTGCTTACAGCCATCCATCTAACAGAGAACACCAGGTCCCCCCTTAGCCTTTTCCCCAGGATAATCTCTGCTGCATCAYGTGTTGCTTCTCTTTAACCAACCTGGCTTCTCTCTGCTGGACTCTCCTATGTTTGTCAGACTGTCAAAATGGAATTAATTTTACCAGAGGGGTCCTCCCACTAACCTGAATTCTTCTGTTCTTCTTTAAAATAGTCCCTAAGCAGTAAATTACTTATTGTCAAGAACCTTTCAATGAGAAGATTTGACTGAGAAACAAGATACTGCCAAATTATAAGATAAATCCAACAAAATCAGTGAGAAATGAATCAAAGCCTTGTCTCACTACTCCAGTGTTATGACAGACAGAGACAAAACAAGGAACAGAACAATATTCTCAACCATTTCCCCATTGCTAATGACTTCTCTCAAACTCAAAACCCAATAAAATCGCTTATTGGTTTCATCAGGACTGTCTGAACTCCTTGAGGGCTGAGTGCAATATCAAATCCAGCAAATGTGGCAGGGAGCTCATCCACAATTTTCAAATATCCTCCAAAACAAAAAATCCAGGACTTTTCTTCTTCATGACTGACTGTCCAGGCATGAGCTTTCTCACAGGTTATTTCAYACAGGCTTTAGCAAACCTGGACCCWGGGAATTATYCAGTGACAAAGAGCATGTGACAGGAGAGTCTRTGCCTAGGACAGGGCAAGAGCCACCAGTGTGCTTTCCATTTCCATTTTGGGTACTGCAGTACTGCTGTGCTGATTTGGGATCCATCAGTTTTGGGGACACTCAGCCACGTTGTGCTTSCTGGAGGATATCACTGGCCATGGAAAGGGTGTCAGGAGTGGTTGGATTCTGCCCTGACAGATTCTTCAGAGGACTTACATTCACAGCTTATAATTTTACCATTTTTAAAGTGGCAGGAAGTGGAAGTTAAGTGTTCTGCTCTCCATCAGACTGTGGATGTGCTAACATTGTGATGTGGGTTGTCTTGAAACCAAAACCAATCTATATGAGAAATCTGCATTTCTTTGTTACTTTTACTTTCAAATGACTATAGAGTAAGACAATGTCTCATTAGTCTGCTCCCTGGTCGAGGAAGAATTTGGAGGGAATTTCACAGTGAAATTCTARCTCATTTTAAGTGGACAATATGATACAAATGTTATTTTAATAGTGTCACCAACGAAAACTTATTTCATTTTATTTTATTTTGTTACAAAAGTGAGAAGATAGCACTTCCTAGGGTTAAAGAGTTGGATTCCTCTACAATAAGAGTTCCTAATGACTTTCCATAATGTTGCATAAGAAGGAAGTGTTTTACCTCTCCCATTCAACACTGTGTTTGCCTGGTGCCCATTGTGGAGTGGTCCTATTCCAAGAAGAAGGAAGYACACCCTGTCTCCCTGCAGAAATTGATTAACTTAGCAGCAACCCAGACACATTAAAAAACAAAACAAAACAAAAAMCCACAACTTTTTGAATTCCAGAGATGCTTACAGAAAAGATTGTGATGCTTCCATTTTCTAAAGATTTTTTTTTTTACTTAGAGCTTCCATAGATTTGAACTTGTTTCCAAATTCCATATGATATGAACACATTGAAATTTTGAAAAATGAGTAGATGCTGATCAGTTTAAAGCACAGGAAATTATCAGTTCCCAGATTTTCCAAGATTTTGCTGTGTCCTTATCCTTTGTCTGTCTCAACCCTGTAAAATCATTTTACTGCCTTTATTTTTGAGTCTCTTTTCTATTTAGGTCTTCAGTGCAGACATTGCTCTGTCTTTTTRCAATACCCTGGAAAACAATACCCTGAGCTCAGCTCATCCCATCAAATAAATCACAGCCACCATTTTCCACACTGTCATTAATATACAGCATTTTCTTTCCTCCTCATTAACTGGCTGTCTTTCRTTCTGAGCTAAGAACTATTTTCTTCATCTTTCTCTTGCAACATTTTGCAGATAATGTAATTTGATTTTTTTTCCAAGATGGAAAAGCAAAGAAAGGCAAGTTTGTTACCATACCCCAGCAAGACTCCCTTTAAGTACTCGATGATACAAACAAACCAGAAAGATAAATGTAAATGCTGTTCCAATTAAGTGGAACCCAGGATGTCTCCGTGGGTGCATTATAGGATGCAGTGGAGGTGGTAATGTTGAGGAGGTAGCTAGGAATAGCCTCCAGCATTAAAAATTTAAGCCTGCAACTCATTCACAGCTGTGACTGTGCATGCACTGGGAGAGAAATGGCACAATTGAAAACAGAATGGGCATATGTCTGCCAAACTTACTCCAAGGAAGAGGAAGTTTAACCCCAGTGTCCCCAGTAACAGTGAGAGCTTGCTGCAAAGTTTGCCAGAGCTGTCTGAGGGCAAAGGAAAAAAGAGCAGAGGYTGATGGAGGAGCAGGAATAACTCCCACTCAGTGCACAGCAAGGCTGACAATTGGAGAAGGATCTGGCTGAAGGTCAGGCWGGCCCTGCTGCTGGGGGTGACAGTCACTCGTGCACAGCTGCTTGTGGGTGCCAGTCCACTGCAGGCCTTCCAGGGTTAAACCAAAAATGAAATAACACAATAAAATTGTGCAGATTGGGTAATTGTGAGACAAAGCCTCATTTTGCTAGGAGAGAATTTCAGAGGAAACCATCTTCCCTGCTTTAAAATTGGTTATTGAAGGTCATCACTTGTGGGTGAACTCATCACTCATATGGATATGAACAAATGACCTAACTTCTTTTGTGCTTTGCTAGGTGAGTCTAATCTTGGGAAAGCAATGCTGTTCCTGATCTTATTCATATTTATCCATTGTTTCATGCCTTTTTCCACCACCTATGTCATTTAGGCTTGATAACCTTCGTTCATAGGGATTTAGTTTATATGGTAGAGAAGGTCATAGCTTGCAAGTCAAATCCTACTATCCTATTCTGTAATTTTCAGGTAGAACATTTTTCTTTCCAGAAGAACATCAGAGCTATTATGTCTATGTTTGTAGCCCATATTTGGCTTACTTTTTATGAAAGAATCACCAATCATTCCTTAAAAACAGGAGCCCAACAATTTCTTTGGTCAGATCAGACATGTCTATTTCTGAAACTGAGATGTGGATCAGCTCCAGATTTGATGTGAAGGGAGTGGGAAACAGCACAGACTCATCTCTGCCTCTTGCTAAGATGACTTGGGATTGATTGGGATTGCTGGGGAGTGATATAATTAAGGAGAAGGTTGTCTGTAGGATTCTGCAGTCTCCAGGAACACAAACCCTTCAAGGCACATGTCAACAGGCTGTTATGTTGGCAGGAAACCTCATGTGCTGACAGCACTGGACAGCAGTGGGGCTGTCCTCCTCTGAAAGGCAGAGAAGAAAGCTACACCTGTACGCTGGAGAGCTGATGGTGGGTTACTCATTTGGGCAAGAAGACCCCATCAGTAAGAAGGGAAGAGAGGGAAAGGGCTGTCCCTTTATTTGGGGGTGTGGACTGGGCCTGGCTCCAAAGGCTGCTTGTCAAACTGACTCTTTAGAGGATACCCTAAGACTCACGTGTCTCTGAAATCTCCTTAAAAGAGGTGCATTCATTTATGATTTTCCCTTCTCCTGGGCTATATTTACACACACATTTAGGCTGGAGAAAGCTGCACTATGATGAGCCTTTGTTTGCTGTGCTGCCTTGCATTTTTTCCATTTAGGATATTGTAAAGTCTGGCTCTCAAYGGGGCTCTCAGATGAGCTACACTCATTATATTGTTGTTTTTACTCTTTTCCGTGTGGATCTCTATTGCRAATTGCAGCTGATGTGAACATTTCAATAAAATACCAGCTCAGATGGGCAAAAGCATTGAGATACCAATGTTGTCCTCAGTTGGATGCTGTGGTTAGGCAGGCACTCATCAGAGGGAATAAACCTCAGCCAGAGGAGTGGGGAGGAAGTGTTCAAGCAGCTGAATGCACACAGGAGGAGCCTTGGTTTAGTGTCCTGCCACCAGAAACTACCTGAAAGACTTCAGTGACAGAAATTCCACGGAGCCTTGGTTACATTTGCAAAATCACTGTGATGGCAAAACTGTAAAAACAGAGTGTCAAACAGCCCTATGGACAACCTTTCACTCTGCTCTGAAGAAAGTGTAGGCAGCAGATGAACCCAGTTCACAGAATATCTAGATTTCCAGAGCTGGTATTTACCCAAAACTCTCCTTCACTTTAACATTGCAAATAGGAATTATTTCTGCCAGAATCTGTAAACTAAACTGATAATTGAAATAAGGGAGTATCCAAACTTCATGGCTGAATTTGTTGCCACTGTTAGGTGGGCACAGAAGGTGAAGCAAAAGTAACTGAAGCATTGTTAAAAAGAGTTCAGACTGGAATAAGGACATGTCTGAATGTTCTCAATGTCTGTTTCTTACCATGATACCACAGCAGTGGATGAATTTTTGTATTTTTTGCTAAAGGTTTTCATAAAAACCTTACCTTGGGATGTGCTCAGGGCAGACAGCTCCCCTTCAATTCAGCCTGAAGCTTTACATCACTGGAAACAAGCACAAACCTTTGAGACCTTGCTCTGCATTGTTCCTGTCCAGTCCTTTCACTGTTTCACATTTTAGTGTTCTTATTKCTCACAAATGATTCATCTCCAACAAAATTAAAGATTTAAGGCTGTTTCACAAGSCTGCAAGGTGGTCAGGATTATTTATTTAGCTCTTTTTACTTTTTAGTGGCTGCTGTGCCATGTGCACTCATAAGTACTACACAGCCACTAGGGAAGGGCTCTGTCCCTGCCTCTCCACAGCAAACAACTCCCTACCCACTCTGGGAGCAGTCCCAGGGCTGTCTGCAGATAACAGAGCCACAAACATTGTCTGGTAGTCTTCAACTCACATTCAGACCACAAGGACCTCCCTCTCCCACAGGGAACAGTGTTCAGAGCCCAGGGAAAGAAGAAGCAGCTTCATGGAGAAGTCAAGCTGCTCTTTTTTGAGCTTTCAGATCCCTCAGTTCAGGTTTTGAACTGCAGATTTTTACCTGAAGACAGGTACCCAAGTTCTACTTATGAAAACTGGGGGGCAGAAAGCACATTTTTGAGCACACGTTGGCTTAGGGATMTAGCTCTGATTCAGAATTTAGATTTATCCTAAATATTAACAAAATACTTGATTCCAGCTGTCATGGGACTGCTTGGCTGCAGGGGTGGATACTCAAATAACCATTTTGGAGAAGGGAATTAAGCCTCAGCATCCTTTCTGAGAGGTAACGCTGCAAAGTCAATTGAGAGAGTGACCAGCTTAGKATCTTTAAATGAGAAAAAGTGCAAAGCCCACCTCAGAGTAAGGCTGATTGAAAAAGGAAGGACAGAATCAATATTTGTGATCAAAAAGTGAGAAGCTGTCTGTATCTCAGCATGAGGAGAAGGAATCTGAAATCGTCACCTGGGATACAAGTCTGAAGGAGGTTTAAAGGATTTCACTTTCACCAGCCCACAAAAAGCTTTGAAAAGTATTATATTTACTTCCATAAAAATCTTACAACTTTTGCAGGTGAGGCCCATGTTCAGGTATTTGGTGCACATTTTTAACTACCAAAATTAACAACAGGAGGTGAGGAGGCTCTCTGCCTTTACAGGCAGGAATGTCAGCCTACAGGTATGTTCTCTGCCCTGAATGAAAATGCTGGCCTGTGTTTTAAATGCACTGCTTTTGCCTATAAATGTAGATCTTTAAATACATATGGGGAAATTCAAACCAAGGAAGATATAAAAGGTAGCTAATCTCTTCAGCACGCTRCTATAACAAAGTGTCAGGGATATAGCTTTCACCCCAATTTAGTTATTYTTGGATTTATAACACTGCAGCTCAGAGAAAAATCAGGGTGAATGTAGCATTTTTCAACACTGTAAAGTGACCTGGATCCATTTTTCCAAAACTTCACCAGGTGAGAGCACTTCTGATCTTTTATACCGAGCCTTACTTGATTGTGGCTTTGACTTCAGTACAGACACTTCTGACTTTGAAGAAAATGAGACCAGAATTAGATCCACGATGTTCCCCAGGATAGCAACAACTCCTGTGGCAGGAATGGCACATTCTTGCTTCACAAAGATCCATCCCTCCTCCAGCCTGTACTTTGACGTGGCTTTGTTTGATCAATTCTCTGGTTAACATCGCTTTGCTTTCTTCCTTAAAACTGTCTGCATTTCCACAGTGGATTCCTGAGCTTGGATGCCATGAAAAGAACTTCACCCTTTCCTAGAGGGAAGCTGCAGCTGGAGTCCCAAAAGTGGCAGCTGCAGCATTTGTTCCTTAGTGTGTGACATTTTAAAACAAATTTTAAAAAATCCAAACCAAAGCAAAAGACTTTCCCATGAAGGCAAAATTTTCTCAAGTGCACAGTGGGTAAATCATTTTACTCATCAAGGGATACTATCCTGCTTCCATGGGTTTTGCTCAGGCACTGCTCTGGATTTTTGATGGCCCCTGACAAGACTTCTCTTCATAAAGGGCACCATTATTATTAAAGTGCTCACAGCTCTGCACAACATCAGAGAGAAGTAAAGATCTTTCTGTATGATCTAAGGCCTAAATGTCCTTTCCTTGCATATTCAGAAATGCTTTTGGCTGATGCAAATGTTCCTGAGCATACATGGTGTGACTGATTTGTCCCCTGATGATTGATGAGGGTCACATTCCTGGCACAGCTGCCAGCCCAGTCTAAAATCTGCGCTCCCATCAGCTGCAAATCCCTTCCCACCATACCACCAAACGTTTTTCAACATTGTGTTTTTATTTCTAAATTTGTTGCAAATGCTGGAGCTATTTGAAACCCACCCTCTACAATGTGGATATATCCTTCTGTCCCAGGTAGCTAAGGAGAAATATGGAATCCATAGCAAAATTGAGAGGATGGAAGATAAATCACGTACAGTTTACTTGAGTTTAAAACCCAAGAAAGAGAGGGGAAGATTATATTCAACATCACTTCTAATGCATCAAAATTATATTGGAGGCATATTTTTCACTTTGGTAGAAATTTAAAATAAAATCAATGTTCTTCAATTTGTAGAGGCTATTCCTTTTTAACAAGTTTATTTGATAACTATTTTTGTGTGTTTTCTGCTGTGCTGTACTTGTGGAACTGCCTTTTGAAACTGGTGGTTTACTTTGCAGAAACATCCCTCGGGAAATGAGATGGACCAGTGAACTTCCAGCACTTCACTAACCAAAGCAATTAAGGAAAAATAAAATACAGATAAAACAAAACATGGTTTACGCAGAAGAATCAGTGTCATCTGGTCTCAAAGTTGCTCTACTAATTGAAGATTACAGCTTTATAAACAACTGATTAATTGCTCCAATAACACTTGATATGGTTCTTCCCATAATTGTGGCAATAAGGTATTTATCATATTGTAGCAATATTAAACATCCTCTTTGTTGCAGAACTGTGACAAATATGTCARAATAGGTGCATGYTGTCATGASCASAAGGACAGGAAAAGAACTGCAGAGRAGAAGAGAATTGTACAGGAGATAAGTGGGAAATCCAGTCTTCTGGAGACTGCTGTAGGAGGCTGCCATATTTTTCATGCAATACATGTGTGGAAATGTTTTAAATATTTATTGGTTTAATATTCAAGAAATGCCATCTCTTAGAAATCTGTTCAGCTTTAAAAGAAAAGGATGATTACATTGGGAGTGAGATTGAAGTGGAGGTAACCTTAATTGTTATAACAGCTCCATAATGATAATTTCTGTAGAGGGAGGAAAGGTTTCCCAAGCTCAGCTTGTCCAAATTTCTGAGAGTCCTAGAAATTAAGGATATTATTTTTTTTTTTGCAGCAGCAGCCCTTAGGTTTATAATGAGGCATCCAGAGGTGGAAATTGCTCCACCTAATATCCTCATTTCCCAGGTCTTACTCTAAAGGATATGGTTCTGGYTTGTGTCAATAAAAGGTAACCAGAGCAAATGACCAGGGCCCAGAGCCAACTGCAGTTCTCCAGAATCAGGGAAAATGAGTGAAATGTCTCCAAGGGGAGCCAGCTAAGCATGGAATGGTTCAGCTGACATGGAATGAAGCCAAGGAAAGCCTTCCTGGGACTTTGTTGAAATCTTTGCCAGGCCCAGATTGGTGTGAGATACACTTGGGACATTGTTCCACAGGTTGCCCTTGTAAATTGTTCACTGACTYCCCCTCCAGAATGAAATGGCTGGGACTCATTCCTGCCAATAGGTCAGTAGAATTCTGTGGTTTCACTTTCTGTTGCAAAATAAAGATGATCAGGACAGTTCTCTAGAGCTGAGGCAGAGAAAAGAGGCACATCTGACAGTCTCTTATTCCCCAGGAACAGCCTGGCTCACTGGAAAAAGCAGAATTCTACTGGAAATGGTACCTGGCTTGTGCTTGGTCAGGAATTTTCTGGGTGAGTGAGTGCACTGGTARGGTGATCCCACTTTAAAAGCTGGGTAAGATCTGTCCTTCTCCATCCTGGACAGCATCTGAGGCAAATATTGGCAGAAAAGGTCTCAGCATGAGCTGTYTGTGCTCCAAAGAAGACAGGAAAGCATCACTCTGCTGCCCAGCTCTGACCTGTCAAGGGCAGGAGGAACATTTATTCCACAGCAGAGATCACTCACTGCCACACAGCTCCAGGGCACTGTGACATCTCGTGACTCCCACGTTGTGCCTGTGCAATGTGAAGAAATGGSATTCTCTGAGACAGCTTCATTGCACTTTGACAAGGAAAACACATGGCACAATCAGTGTCTCGGTCCTCTGCTTGTCACTGTGGCTTCTCACACTCTTAGTTACTGTCTGCCCTGGAAAGTGCTGCAGGTGGCTCCTCACAGATGTCTGTGACAGTGACAGATGAGAAGCTKCTTCACTGTTTTGATATGAAATGAGCCTTGCATATGCCTCCTGTTAAACATGGACCTAAACAGCAGGATTAATAACAGTAGCAATTGAAACACTCATCTGAGTATGATTTTATTCCAGTCATGATCCTGTTAGTGTTGAAATAAATCAGATGTGTCTGCTAAGTCCAGATGAAATTCAGGCAATTTGTTTAGTAGCATAAGTAATGACATTTGAAGCCTGTTTTTTGAGGCTGTCTCTAAGGAAAGTACAAGTACAGACAATGGGGAGTAGGTAAAACTCAGGAGTATAAATCCAAACCTCTCCCAATWGAGACTACTTCTCTCTTTGCTTTCACCATTCAGGCATCTCTGCTGTACTTCTGTGTTTCATTCTGTGCAGGACTGACCAGATCTAGAGACTACACAGCATCCTGTCTACCTGACCTGAAGCATCTGACAAGACACTTTCCCCAAAAGTCTAACTTACAATTTCACAGAGATTTAGCCGCAACATCCTGTTTCTCAAGCAGGTGAGATCTTCTGCTTAGCAATTGGTAAAAGAAGGAAAAGAGGTAATTCCATAAGTTATGGACATGGGACAAAATATCTGAACAGTTTTAGGTGACAAGGAAGCCCTTCATAGTGAGAGCCCTAGATTTTAAGATGCAGGGAAACTCTCACTTAYTCCTTTCTCTAAAGTATTTTCCACTCTCACATATTCCTTTCTCTACAATAATTTCTTTGCAATTGTAGAATCATAGACTTACACAAGTCTGTAAGGGTAATTGGGGTATCATCTAGTTCATTCTTTGCTCAAAGCAGTGTCAACTTCAGGGTTAGTTCAGGCTGCTCAGAGCGTTGCCTGGTTGAGTTTGCAGTATCTCGAAATACAACAATTCCCTGACTTCTCTGGGGGTTTTCCTGGAAAAGATAACAGCTTCAGCAAGAGGAATGGAAACCTCTTTCCTCCCCACACCCAAATAATATAGATTACAATCTTGGAGGTGTCTCTGTGAATTGCTCTATGCAGCTGTGAGAGTGGGACCAGCTCTCCCACATGGTGTGCTCAAGGATGTAACCACAGCTTTAGAAAGTTTAGAAACTTTCCATTGGTAAGCATCAACTTTTCCTAGAAAGACAGAAGAGATATTGATTTGGTGCAGCAGGAGTAGATTCATTTAGCAAAGTGAATACAGCTTGGATAAACATCCACATCTGGAGGAGAGACAAGAGTTAGTTACTGTGCACCCTTTTCTCCAGCATTTTGCTCTCCCTTGAGATATCCTGGATTGAAACAACAGCTGTTCCCCACAGGATGCTATGTGGATGGACCAGGCAGCCTTCTCCAGGCTCTGCATTGCAGTCTAGTAGCCAAATCCTGGAAGGAGGGATGTCTCTGATTCAGTTTTATAATCACCATCCCATTGGGCCTAATCCTAAGAGATGAACTCACAGTGATGTGATTGGATTGCAGAGCGAGGGATAAAATGCAGAGGCTCCATCTTTTCAGCGCYGAGCACTGAACCATTACTCCTCTGGGTCAGGCAATGAACTCGCTGGAAAAGCCTTCAAAGCTCTGAGCATGATTAATAGACACAACACTCCAGACTGGAGCCAGCTGGAGAACATGCACGCTTCCTCTTTTCTGTTTGCACATGTGCAGGTGCTGCTCTCAAGGCGCTTGTCAGCCGCCTGCGCTCAGCGAGCTGACAGATCCACCGCAGCTCTGCTCGGCTAAGTGGGCAAACATAAAGTGGAGATTAACCAAAATACCCTTTAATAACACCATCAGTGCAGTGATCGTGCTGACTGACAGCAGGGGCTGGGCAGGGTTAAATATGCACRCAAAGAGAATTTTTATTGCACCCTTTGCAGGGGCTTCCATTCACAGCAGTAAATTCAGGCTCACCCTGCGCTGCCCAATCATTTCTGTCACTGATCCCACTCCCTATCAGACACCACGCGTGAAGTCCTGGCAGCTGACTAACTGCTATGCCAACCTCCTCACAATTTACTGCATAATGGTTTGATTTACCATGTTCCTAAACCTATAACTCCTCTGCTTTGCCAAGCCTGTCCTGGAGAATTCTGCACCACACTGAGGTGTTCTGAAATAAAATAACACCTGTGGGGAGGTGACCTTGACTGGACACCAGCTGCCCATCAAAGCCACTCTGTCAGTCCCCCCTCAGCTGGACAGGGGAGAGGAAACAATGAAATTCCTGTGAGTGAAGATAAGGATAGGGAGAGATCACTCACCAGTTACCAYYATGAGCAAAACAGACTCAGCTCAGGAAAATTAGTTTAATTTGTTACCAATCATATCAGAGTAGGGTAATGAGAAATTAAACCAAATCTTAAAAATGTATTTCCCCCCATCCCTCACTCGGTTTTGGGCTCAGCTTCATTCCTGCATTGTGTCCCATCTCAGAAATGCAGGAGGATGGGCAGCAGGGGCTGCAGTCAGGTCATCATGTGATGCTCCTTCCTCCTCATGGGAAGGACTCCTCTCACTCTTCCCCTGCTCCATCGTGGATTCCCTCCCATGGGACACAGTCCTTCAGGGACAGGTGGCTCCAGCATGGTCCCCCTTGGGGTTACAAGTCCTGGCAGTAAACTTGGGGATCTCAACAGCGTGGGATCCTCTCTGTGTGGGTCCACAGGTCCTGCCATAAATCTGCCAATCAAAGGTTTCCTTCAGAGTCACAGATCCCTTTGGGCATCTCCCTGCTCTGGTTGGGGTCCTGTAGGGCTGAAGGGGGATCTCTGCTCCCCCATGGACCACCATGGGCTGCAGGGCACAGCTGCCTCACCATGGCAGGTAGGAGCATCTCTGTTCTGGCACCTGGAGCATCTCCTGCCCCTCCTGTGCTGACCTTGGTGTCTGCAGAGACGTTTCTTTCACATTCTCACTCCTCTCTCCTGCTGCAGTTCTGCAGGTCTTTTTCTCCCTTCTTAAATACATTTTCCCAGAAGTGCTGTTGCCACTGCTGTCAYGCTCAGCTTTGACCAGTAGCCAGTCCATGAGGAAAGCTTCAGGCAGCTCCTCACAGCAGCCACCCTTGTAGCCCCCTTGATACAAAATGTGGTCCTGCAAASCCAATACAACATGTTCTTTAACAGGCAGAAACTCTTCAATGGGTTCCATTAAGTTACCAGGCCATTCATTKYGACWCTCCACAGATGTGACAGCTCTTACTGGATGCAYTTGGACAAATGCAAGRCACCCTGCTGGACTAACACAGCCCTAGCAAGTTCTGAGCAATAKAAACTCTTTYGTAAAAGCCAGAAAAAAAAGACAGAAGAGACATTTGCTTTCAACAGCAGATGTTTGAGACAAATTAACAAATGTCAGGCAGCTGCTTTGATGAAATGAAACAATGAGGTAAAATGTTCTCTAGTTTATTAAATTGAAGTATGAAATCTGRAGCATTTCAGAAATGGGGGATTTTTTTTAATTAATGTCGTTGGATGTAATATTCCTCTCTCCTGCAGAAATATTGGCGTTTCCGCAATTAATGGTGGGATAACTATCTACTTAAGATTGTTTATGAATAGAATAGAATAGAATAGAATAGAATAGAATAGAATAGAATAGAATAGAATAGAATAGAATAGAATAGAAGAATAGAAGTATTTTCACTTGGAGGAGACCTCCAATGATCACCTAGTCTAATAGCCTGACAACTTAAGGGTTGACCAAAAGCTAGAGCAGAGCAAGTGTTGCTCTATATTATTAAATAAGTGGTTCTTTGCAATCCCAAGTGAGAAAAGGATCATCATATACAAAAGGATGATCAAGTGRCCAAAACTTTGTCCCCTCTCCATGGCCATCCATGGCCCCTCCATTACCAGTCTCAGCTCTGCCAATGACCTCCTCTGGGACTTGAGGAAGAACCTCAATTTTTCTGCCTGTTTATTACCAGCCTTCGAGAAATTAACGATGCAAAGCCCTTCCTGTGTTTATTCAAGATTTCTTGCCGTRTGCCTGTATGACATCCAGCAGGGTTGTCACGCTATCAATTGCACCTCTAAAAGCTGATGGGAAAAAAGGTGGTAAGACATCCAATGAAAAGTGCCAGAGTTCTGGAAGAAAGAGAACTGCAGAAAAGAATAGTTATTTCTAGCAGAGGCTTATTTTATTACTATAACTGGCAAATTAATTGTTCAGTCCACTTTCATATGTTGCCTTTAGATAAGGTGAAATGCTTTCAAAAGTAATAATGTTTTTAATAATTAACAGGAACTTCTATTGAATTAGCTTACTGTCTTTTATTCTTCTCCTTCAAWGGTAAAGTTTGATTTCTTTGCTCATATGGAGCTCATATGCATCTGCTCATGTGTGTGTGTTTCTATTCTGTGGGAGGAGCTTGGAAACAAGGAGGAGGTCAAAGGCATTTTCATGTCTGCCCTGAGTGATAACTCCCTTGTTAAACAAATTCAAGACAAAGCTGGGTTAGCCCAAAGAGACATTTCTACTGAGCTTTGTTGAAACTTGATGGGATTTGGATAGCTGTGAATCCTGGGAGTCACACCACAGCCTAGCCCAAGGTTTGGATGCTCACAACTTCACTTAATTGAAAGGGGTTTGTCTTTAAACAATAATCATTCACAGACTTTTTCATCTTGTTTTGAGGTGATGCCATACCTGACTATCATGGAGAGCAGAGAACGGTCAGATGATGGCCTGACCTTTCCAGTCAGGATCTCTCATCTGTACTTCCTGGAATTACAGACTGTACAAGAGGAGCTTTTCCTCTTGCTGAGCATGGCAAATACATCTGACAATATTGACTATCTACTGATTACTAAGTCTGCACCAGGGACTAGTCCTTTCTCTCTGGTTTAGACAATAGTCTTAATTTCAGACTTAATTCCTCTCTCCTCTCCTCTCCTCTCCTCTCCTCTCCTCTCCTCTCCTCTCCTCTCCTCTCCTCTCCTCTCCT
>NW_026623624.1:325277-327425 GCF_030028575.1 Malurus melanocephalus
CCTCTCCGAACCTCTCCGAACCTCTCCTCCTGCTGCATTCCAGTGCTGTAGATGAAATGAAGTTGGGATTGAAGCATCTGGAGTGCAGTGGATAAAAGGTGCTCCAGAAGAACATTTTCTTACAGAAAAGTTCCACTCTTTACTGCTACAGCAAGTCAAGTTGAAAACACACTGCATAAACTGCGACGTGCCTGAAATCCAATGTAAATTGCACCCTTCCAAGCGAGCAGAAAAATCCTCGAAGCTCAATCTGTGTTCTGCAGGCAGCAGAGGAGGAGAAATGCTGCTCTTTTTTTCTCCATTTTTTTTAATTAATATTGCATTAATACAGATAAAATTGTGCTTGGGAGCATTCCAGCAATGTGGTGCTGAGGAATGTGCATGGAGCAGATAACACTATTTCCCTCCAGTAGAAGGAAAATACATACAATAACAGGGACTTTATTCATTAACTTGAAGGAAATTATTATTACATTAGTGAGGCCAAAGGATATGAAATACCTTCTGCCATCCAATAAACTATGGTCCAACCAATTCTAGGATCAAGATTTGGAAGTTCCTACCAGAAGAAATAGCAGATAAAAGCAGGAGCAAGAGGAACAAAGCAATTCCCAGGTGGTAACACTTTACTTTTTAATTTGGAAAAGTTAATATTATTCCAAGTTTTATACCCTGAAGAAGAAACCATTTGAGGCAATGTCATATTCTTGGCTCCCTGGTAGGTTAAATAAACTTGTAGTTGCAATACTTTTTATTTATTTAAGGGACAGCTTGTGCCTTGGACTGAATGTCTGCTCAGGAGCAGTGTAATGCTGATCCCTCAGGCTGCCTGGTCTGTGATCTGGTGAGTGCCTGCCTGCTAGATTCCCAACCCCTTTGTTTGTAGATATTCAGGAAACAATCAATCAGAATTGTCCCACATTCCTGCAATGTGGGAACCAGCAGGACTTGACCAGAGCAGGCGTATCATGGTAAAATTCTGCAATAATTCTCCCATCTAAACCAGATGTTTTCTTGGCAGCTGAGGGGGAACAGGACTGTGATGCACCTCATTCAGGATTTCATAGGAGAATAAATCTCTCTGTACCAGCAGTTCTGCCTGGATGCAGAACACTGCACTGTGTGGGATTCATAACAAACAATGGAATTTCTTCCTTCATTTGATTCTGGACTCCCTTTCTCACTGAGGCTCCACTTGGGAARCTGGAAGGGATGGTGTGCTACMTGACTCAGTCTRGAAGAYGAAAGGTTGGAAKGGAAGGGGAAAGCTCACCAAYTGTCRTTTCKCATCTGGTTCTTAACAAAAACACCWAGATTCATARAAAMAAAAAAAAAAAAWAAAASATAATATCTGTGATGAGTGTCAAATGAGCAGAGGTAATGCATATTTACTCTGTAGGATCGAGTTGTACTTGGCAATTAAACTATTTTTCATTGGAGCAGTGGATAGTGATTACTCCTGTTTTTTCCCAGTTTTGCCCCAATGCAGATGTATAACAAGATAGCAGCAGGGTCAAGAACTGAGCAAAGATGCACTGTTTGAGCAGGGGCCCAAAACCTTGGCATTTTCCTGGTATCTGCCTGACTGTGGCTGGGGGAGAATTCCCACCTGAAGTCACTGCTGCTGCCTGGGAACCTCAGCACAACAGAAAAAGCAGTTTCTTTGTTAAAAGGATTTTCTCCCCTGCATTGCAGCCAGTCTTCAGTGATGCAACAACATTTCTGCTAACAGTCTGTGGTCCATGTTTTGATTTTATTGAAAGACAAGTTTCATATGGTCCAAAATTTGACCACAACATTCAAGACACCAAGTGCAGCTGAATTCCTATTCCATGCACTCCTTTTTATCATTGCTCCATAGATGTCTTAGTTCCTTGAACCATGTTTGAACCAAATAGTCATTCTGTGTCCTTAAGGTTCAAATTGAGTGTTTATTTTATTTTACTCCTACCTGCGATGGGGAAACAATTCACTCCAGATCAACAACCCTGACTTCCCTCCCTCCTGCAAAAAACACAATTTCTCTCACTCTTGCAGTGCTCTGATTCCTTATTTCTGTTCCAGGGGACAATGCTGCTTTGTTATGTGACCCTGGGGCTGGTGGCACATGGCACACTGTCCTTCCTAGGCATGAGTGTCACATATTGT
>NW_026623624.1:329960-341280 GCF_030028575.1 Malurus melanocephalus
CTGGAAGGGATGGTGTGCTACCTGACTCAGTCTGGAAGATGAAAGGTTGGAATGGAAGGGGAAAGCTCACCAATTGTCGTTTCGCATCTGGTTCTTAACAAAAACACCTAGATTCATAGAAACAAAAAAAAAAAATAAAACATAATATCTGTGATGAGTGTCAAATGAGCAGAGGTAATGCATATTTACTCTGTAGGATCGAGTTGTACTTGGCAATTAAACTATTTTTCATTGGAGCAGTGGATAGTGATTACTCCTGTTTTTTCCCAGTTTTGCCCCAATGCAGATGTATAACAAGATAGCAGCAGGGTCAAGAACTGAGCAAAGATGCACTGTTTGAGCAGGGGCCCAAAACCTTGGCATTTTCCTGGTATCTGCCTGACTGTGGCTGGGGGAGAATTCCCACCTGAAGTCACTGCTGCTGCCTGGGAACCTCAGCACAACAGAAAAAGCAGTTTCTTTGTTAAAAGGATTTTCTCCCCTGCATTGCAGCCAGTCTTCAGTGATGCAACAACATTTCTGCTAACAGTCTGTGGTCCATGTTTTGATTTTATTGAAAGACAAGTTTCATATGGTCCAAAATTTGACCACAACATTCAAGACACCAAGTGCAGCTGAATTCCTATTCCATGCACTCCTTTTTATCATTGCTCCATAGATGTCTTAGTTCCTTGAACCATGTTTGAACCAAATAGTCATTCTGTGTCCTTAAGGTTCAAATTGAGTGTTTATTTTATTTTACTCCTACCTGCGATGGGGAAACAATTCACTCCAGATCAACAACCCTGACTTCCCTCCCTCCTGCAAAAAACACAATTTCTCTCACTCTTGCAGTGCTCTGATTCCTTATTTCTGTTCCAGGGGACAATGCTGCTTTGTTATGTGACCCTGGGGCTGGTGGCACATGGCAYACTGTCCTTCCTAGGCATGAGTGTCACATATTGTRTCCCAGCRSYCASAATAACTCTGTGCTGKGCACTCTGGGCTGGAAAGGASTTYCAAAATCACAAAATYCAACCYTCCAATRTTGCAGAGAACAGCAAGCCTCCCAMAGAACTGATYAAGCTCCYTGTTGAAYAACAGCTGCCTATTTTTGCTACAGCCATACAAAGGCTTCCTTCCCTACTCCACTGATTCATTAGAAAGTTTGTTCTAGTTTCCACTATACAAAGTTAATTTCTTCCCAATCCTTGCACCGACAAGTGACTACTGGTCAAAACAGCTTTCTCTCTTTCTGGTGTTCACCAATTTGCATAAGTTGTCAGCAATATTTATCCTACAGGCTGTTTCCATGCTGGACAACATCTTGCTGCTGTCACAACCAGTAGGGAACTTAATGTTCTTTAATCTGTCACTTCATTATGAGCTATGCCAAATGAYACAGCAGCTAGAGCAGGAACCAGGTCAACATATCAAGGGAAAGTTTTTAGTCACAGAAATGCCATCCATGACACATTGGGTGGAATTGCCCTACAACAGGAAAAGAAAACACAGTGTATAGAAAACAGTGATAAACATCAAGTGCTCCTAATTGCTTTAGAATGGCTTGCCTTTTTTCCCATTAGCCTGCTCCCAAACACTTTTGTACCAAAAATAAATCTCCATGAATCACAACAATATCTTTATAACGAGTGCAGGGAAACATCAGTTAAAGTAAAATCAAATTAAGTAACAGGAAATATCACATTAAGTATAATCCAATTATAATTTTTTCCACAACAGAAGGGACAGTTTCATTTTTTTTTTTTTCAGATAAGGGTTAAAAGCCATGTGTAAACACGTGAAACAGAGAAAGACACAACAGCTGCCATTCATATCTGCAGAGTCAAGCTGAAACTACCTACAACAGTTTCTCTGCTGACACTATTGGGAGTGTAGTTCTTAAACAGAAACCCACATCGAATATCTAAAGCTATGCAGCTCCACACGTCCCTTTCCAATCAGGAGAAAAACCCCAAAACGCTTCTTTTCTAAAACAGGCCTTCCTAAAGCAGCAGGCCAGAACTCTGAAATATGCCCAAAGGCCCTACCATTTTAAAATGTCAATATGTTTTTGCTCCTGGAGCTCCACAAGGAGATGAGGAGTCATAAATTTTATACCAACAAAGACGACCATCAATGTCTTGTTCGTCTCCATAACTGGCATGAGTATAAAGTTTAACTCGGTATTCCCTGCATTGGACCACAACTCGTATGTGAGATATAGGATTTCTTTTGCAAGAATATTTGATCTTCACCTGTATGAATTCTTATCTCTCTTGCAGCCTGTCACTAAGGCTCAGGAAATGTTTGTGAAGTGCTCTGAGAGCCTCCTTGGGGATGTGTTGTACAGAATTTGCAGGCAAACAACAGGTCGATTTCTATGCAGTTATTCTCATGCTGTTTTTACTTGGAGAGGTTGCTCTCAGTATAGCTGSAATTCAAATGGGTGATTAACAAATGATAGGGAATGCAGCACATGAGTTCCATGTGCTATTTTCTGCTTTCMATAAACACTATTTACACAGGATCAAATTCTGCCATGAATTACACCAGGGTGAGACCAGAGCAAACAGCTCCAAATTAATACAGACAAGTGGAGGTTTTTCAAGACTACTGTCAACTCATTCAAAGTTTTTTTTAACTCCCAAGGTCATCTGTATCAATATTTCAATAGTGTGCTTAGAAAATCATGCAGCTGATTAACAACAGGGCCCTCTGAGTGAGATGTRTTTGAATTGGAAAGAAAAGGTACTTATTTCCAGGGTAGGAGAATGTTGGTGGAACAAATAGTTAAATGTGCAACCAAGGTCCTGCATCAGAGCAGTGACAGCTCTGTTTATKGGGACAAGTGCCACTGTTAAGGATGCATGTGAACCAAATAATTTGGAAATCTCTGTGGTATTGGCACAGGACCCTCAACTGCATGGTCTCTTTGTCATCAGTGTCCATTTCATTCCATGAAGCCCAACTCATTTCAACCTGAGGAGGGTGGTCAGATTTACYCCATTCTAATGCAAATGTAGGCAACTTATTTTAGTCACCTGAGCCCCATTTCTGGCGACCACATTGCTAAAGCAAGAGCAAACCCCATTGCTCCACCCTTATTGAGCGTGACATTTAATGAGTGTCCTTTGGGAGGAGGTACCTCCCAAGAATTTCATCAACTGTTCTGTGGCACAGGACACCAGTGTTGCCTGACAACAATGGGAGCACCTGTACATTAAGTATCTGGGGAAAAAAAAAAAAAAAAACAAAAAACCTAAACTGTCATGGTCTGACAAACACCAGCTGACACRTACCACATAACTCACTCAGACACCCTTCCAATCCACCTCAGTATGGGGGAATGAGTCGGAATGGTAAAAGTGAAAATAAACTCATGTGTTGAGCTAAAAAACATTTAATAATTAAAAATAAATAAGAATTTTTAAAAAGTAAGGAAAAGAAAACAAAAAAAAAGCAATGAAAATAAAACCCAAGAAATGTAAGTGATGCAAAAGGAAACAATTTCTCACCACCAGCCACTCAATATTCATCAAGCAGTGCCCTCTTCCCCCACAACAAACTTCCTTCCCAGTTTTATTGCCGAGCATGGCATCATATCATCTGGAATATCCCTTTGGTCTCCTGGGGTAGGCTGTCCCAGTTGGGTCCCCTCCACTCCTCTTGTGCCCCTCCAGTTTGTTTCCTGCTGGGACAGTGCCAGGAGCAGAAAATGTGTGGATGATGTACAAGCAYTGCTCAGCAGCAGCTGAAACCCCATAGTGTCAGCAACACTATTTCCAGAACAAAATACAGACCCATAATCGCCACTGCAAAGAAATTTATCATGACAAAAACAATCAATGGAATTTTCCTGGATTTTTTTTTTAAGAAAATTTTATATTTTTTTAATTTAAAGAGAAATTTTGATAAATAACTGCATATATATTGTCCATGCCCAATGAGATTAACAAAGTTTATCTTAAATTGAAACAGAAGAAGAATCCACTAGACATTAAGAAAACCTAGCTGATGAGTAGGAAAGSTAAGCCCTGGCACAGACTTTGTGTCCAACATCTGGTTTGGTGTAGCTAACACCACAATAAGCATGGACTGAACATTCTCTCCCAGTCTCTCCCAGCCCTACTTTCTGTGATTCTGAGCGGTTTCACCTTATTCCAGAATAGATGGGGAGAAAAAAAAACAGTCTTTTAGCACCCTGCTCTGATTCCTAACAAATTGCTTCCCATTAAAAGTAACAGCATTTCCAAAAGTTTGCTGCAATCAGCAGGGTAGTTGTGCTGGTTTTGGCTGGGGTAGAGTTAACYTTCTTCTGACWGTATYAAGTCTCTAMCAAGTGACCTGGAAGAAGAAGGATTTCAAATGGGGAGTTGAATAAGCTGATGTGTGGTGTTTTATCTCAAGCTCGGCTCAAAGCCAAAACAGTGGATCATGGTCCTCTTGCTGTACACATAAATTCTCTTTGCTGTCTTATTGGTGGACATAAATTATTTGTTGTTTTGGTTTTTGTTTTTTTCTTTCTTTAACATTTTCCTGTTTTGTAAAATTTTCCTATAATTTGGCCATGATCTGTTTTGGATTTTTTCCATGCTTGTTTCATGCTTTGAGACCTCAGGTTTTGACTATCAGCATAGTAAAAAAGTGGGGGTTTTGTATTCAAATAGAATTTTACATTTAATTTGTTCCCACTTCCTCTGCCCTCTCAATAGGCACTGTTTAGAAGAGTGTGACTGCTGCTTTTTCTTCATCTTCTTCATCCCCCTTCTTCATGTGTATTTATACACATTGATAAAATCCTCCCCCAGCTTTCTCTTCTCTGGACTCCAAGATCTCTCAAGAGATCAAGTCTCTCAAGATCATCAAGTCCAAGATCTCTCAGCCTCTCCCCATGTCACAGGAACAAGCAAAATGARCAGGCTGCTGATTTAGAGCTCTGTACCCCACCAGCAGAACCAAAGCTCCTGCAYGAACTGACTGCTGGGGATGCAACAGCCACATCCTTCACAGGTACAGCTRAATTAAAATTACTGTGGAGAGCCTGCACACACCATTAACATGAAGGATGGGGAAGCCTGTCAGAAATCCCAATACAAGKTGTAAAGACCAGTCAGTCTGTAAATAGTTGCAGCTCAGACTCCAAGCTATGCAGTTGATAAGATCCTCATGCTCCAATTGCAATGACAGTGAAGGATTTGAACCCCAACTAAAGAAGAGATGTTGTGCCTCCCATCTGTATGCTTGACACATTCGGCTGAGCTCTCTTTTCTTCTCTGTCTGCAAAAAATACTTCATGTGTGTGGTCCTGTGCTGTGTAATTCACAGCATTGCCCAGCCCTGCCCTCCCTTCAAATCAGTTTTCAAATGTTGTGACTCTGAACACAAATATTTTAGACAAACTTGTAGCAACTGAGACAGGGCTGAAAGCTGAAAACACTCTGCAGCAGCATAGTTGAGTGGCTAATCAATACATGAGCTGTCAGCTTTCCAGATCAAAGGATTAACAAACTTATTTTACAGTAAATGAAATAAGTTTGGGGGGAGAAAAATAACAGCTGCTAGCAAGATGTCTGAGGGATTTTTTTAAAGAAAACAAGTAATGAAGGAAAGAGCTCAAACACAACAAAATATATTTAATCTTTTTGTAGACTCAGTTGTGCTTTTTCTAACTGGTTCTCAGGAATTATGATGGCAAATTTGCAACTGAGGGGTGCTCACCARGGCTTGGTGAAGGGAAAAGCATGGCATTRGAACTCCACACATATCTCTGCAGTCACAAATGCTCTCTGACCTCATTACAAATTGGAGAAGTTTGAAAACTACCACATTATATGCTCATTGTGAGGAATACTTGATTTAAAAAAAATATAAAAAATGAAGGGCATTCGTAAACCTTGTTCTTTTCTCCYTCAGATCAAAGAGTGAATTTTTATATGTCAGAAACTACTCTAATGTCTTTGTAATTTCACATTTCCAAAGTCAGACTGGAGAAGTCAAAAAGCATCAAAAGYCAGTTCAGGCAGCAGTCAGACACTCCTTTCAGAGTAATGGCCCCTGTCCTTGCAATGCTATCCACAAAGGCCAACTACTTAGTCAGGGCCACCTTTTGCATATAATATTTTTATATGAGCCCTGTCCCAGAGGATCTCTGCTCTCTGCATGTCTAAATGACTACACGGGGAGAGAAATGTGCTTTTGAACCTTGAGACTGCTCTGCTGTGTCCCTGCAAAATTCACTGCCCTGTTGTGTGTTGCAGTGTCATCATCTGTAAAAATTACCTTCTCTTTGTCCCGTTGCACGTTCCACAAAGACTGGATACTGTTGTGATTGTGAGCTTTTGCACCTTGACTAAGGAACCTGTGGTGATTCCCGAAATGAATTGAGTAAAGGCAGCCCCTGAAGCTTCCCAGTCAAGAAAAACCTCCTGCTGGTGAACCAGGAGAATTGACTGAACACTCCAGACCTCATCTGCGTGTCTATAAAATAGTGATGTGAGACATTTTTATTGAATTAAGATGAACTTTTGAAGCTGAAGAGAWCAGAACATCATTGTTCATGTCTGACAATGGATGGAAGAGAGGCCTGTACCCAGCTCTGTCTGCATGGGGGCTCATCCTAACCTTTGGGACAGCCTGTGATGCTGAGCATGYCTGGGCAGCTGGGAAAGAATTTATCAGGTTGTAGCTACCTGTGAAAAAATGCTTACACAAGATTTTGTGGCCAACTGGTCCACTCTACAATGAGCTGAACCTCTTCAAGGATTTCATAAAGGTAATTAATAAAGAATGGTAATATAAGTGTGCAAGATTTGGCCTTAAATTATTCTAAGAATTGATTGGTAGTGTGTTCTTGGAGGAGCAGATCTAGCCAAGGACTGGTTTAAGGCTTAAAGTACTGTTTGAATAGCATGGTAAGAATCCCTAGATATTTTTCTCCCGATAAATGCACCATTTAAACKACCAGAAATGGAATTTCTTCTTATTTGAACAGACCCCTAGCAGAAATAGGAGTTCTGTAGACTGCTTAGTCCTAATGTAGTGAATAAAACTCCAATCTGAGCAAGGCAACGTTTACATCACCTTTATTAAAAAGAGAAGGGGTTGACACTACACACATCAGAAGCATCCCARAACATTCTGGAGTGTCTGCAGCTTATTTTCAGACTTATCAAGGTAATGGATGGAGATTAAATCATGACAGGCAGAGACAACCTCAAACAACTCTCTGCGCTGCAGTTGATGGCATAGCCTGGGGGATGCTGTTTGCAAGCGTAAAAGGCAAAAGACCCATCACAGGAGCCCAGTGCATGATATTAAACTTTCTGTAAAAGGCCATCCTCAAACTAGGCCCATTATCTCTGACAGACAATCCCCACACGAGTGAAATATTTCTTGCTGAGGGTTTATGGCATTTCCCCAGGCGAAGCTGCGTGCAGTGCACAGAGGTTTTTGAGCAGAGCACAGCTTGGCAGCCTTTCTCAGCCAGTCTGACCAAGACCAGGAGGAAAGTCTTGTGCACAAAGTCTCCTTTGCAGGGTCAGAGCATTAACACCCAGGGCTACAGACCTGCTGAAAAAAAAAAAATATATATATATATATACCTTGAGCTTTACATCATTTCACAGTGTATGGACAATGTGTAAAGGACAATGGGTTACTGTGCTGCCCCGAGGGCATGGAGGGATCATTTCTCTAGGAAATGTGTCTCTTTATGGAACAGAGAGGTACAACCACCTCAGACACAGGCTGCAATAACCTGTATAATGAGATGTCCACTGACATTATTCTGAATCACATCCCTATAGCTAGGGGGGATCTCCTGGTGCAGAGCAGAGACAGGGAAAGAGGAACTGAAGAGTTCATCTCCTCAAGAGTTTGTGTCTGGAGAATCTTGCTTTCCCTAGAAAGAAATAACCTGCAGGACCAAAGACCTGTGGCTTTAGGTAATATAAATGCACACAGCAAAAAGGAGAGACCCCAAAGGCTCTTCTACAGCACAAAAACCAACGTGAAAGATAAATAGTGACTTGTCCATAGAGCTAAATCAGGTGTTCTGCTTCTGCCTCAGCAGTTTATTTCTGTCTGCCTCCTGGACTGACCTCTTGGCTGCTACTGGACCCCATGGTTGGTCCTTAAAACAATTTTGACTGAAAGTTGTGACTATAAACATACAAGCATTAATATTCGGCAAGTCTTGACAATCGACTGCATTGCTTTTAGTTTTGACTCCTCTTGGAGAAAACAATTTAATCCTTTCTTTTACTCCTAAACAAGAACAAGCAGGGATCTCGCATTTGCTTCTAATTACAATGCACTTTACTGTGCAGCCCCAGYGAGGGGAAAGGCTTTTTGAAGTCTACAGCATTGTGAGAGAATTGATCGCTAATTAAATTTGTCTCTGGGAAGTTAACTATAACTAAAATGTACTGAGTGAAAACAAACAGATCTTTGTTTTGCTAGTGGCACATGTTAAATAAAACCTGCATCAATCAGGTGCTTTGAAAGAGCCTGGTAAAGCCAGGTGGTGGGASCCTTATTCCAGGAGAGCTTTGGCTGCAGTGTGTCAGGGCAGCACCTCTGGGCAGGGGTTGTGATTAACTTTCATGAAGGACTAATCACTCTGTCCTCCCTGAATGGGAAAGGCCAGTTATGGGATCCCTACAGTTCCACACAGCCAGACAGTTGTTTGGATGGAACCTGCCCTTTTGGCTCTTTTTGGCCTCCACTGTAGGTCTAGGACCAGCTTTTCAGTGTGTTTTGGGAGCTGGGACTGGAACTGAATGGGAAACAAGGTATGCTGTAACTTCACTTCAGCAAAATACGATTACAAGATGTCCAGACATGACCCCAAAGGTAAATCCAGACCCAGTAGAATACATCTGGAGCAAGTGGGGTTCATTCAGCTGGACCTTGACTGGCTGGAGGGTTGGGTGTAGGGCAATCTAACGGGGTTCAACAAGGGCAAGTGTCAGACCTTGAGGAGGAATAACCCCAAGTACCAGCAGGGGCTGGGGTCTGGGAGTGTTAGTGGGGGGACAGACAAGCTGACCATGAGCTGGCAGTGCCCTTGTGGCCAGGAGAGCCAGTCTGGGTATCCTGAGAYACCCAGGATAGAGGGTATCCTGAGAGGTATCCTGGGGTGCACGGGGAAGAATGTGGCCAGCAGGTTGAAGGAGCTGATCCTCCCCCTCTACTCGGCCCTAATGAAGCCATTTCTGGAATGCTGTGTCCRGTTCTGGCCTTYTCAGTATAAAGGCCACGATTAATTCAGTTTTATCTACTTTATGAAAGAAGTGCCCATTTTTTTGCCAGCTGTATATTTTCTTTTCCTCTGCCTGTGAATCCAGCAGCAGATGGCAYGGGCAGGTCTGTGTTAAGATGTGTGTACAGATGGCTCGTGGTGCCTGTGACAAGATAAAGACACGAGGAGCTGCAGGATGCTGCARATGACAAAGGGAAGCAGTGTGCATGCAGATGGCCCATCCTGACCMGTGGTGACACTAACGAGACAGCAAAGTGAGAAACGGCAGGACATCACTGATAACAGGACAGGCAGCAGCTTGACAAAATCGCTGTCATAGTCAGGATTATCGGGGAAACTACAGCATAAACACCAAATTTAAAAGAGAACAGCAACCCAGTGCTGATGGGGAAATGGTAACCAGAAATGAGCTGTTTATTTGGAAGGGGTTGAGGGTGGTAAAGGGGAATATCTTGTGTGGTAAAAAGGGAATATTGTGAGGCAGATTGTGTGCTCACAACTCCAGTGGGGCAGCACAGAGCCTGACCAACACAGCTTGGAACAAGACTGTACACAGGGTATTGATCCAACTGATTGCATCTGACCCTCTTGGGCACTCAGGAGGGGTCTGGATGCTTTTCCCATTGCTRGAAGGRAGCACCCAGAGGAGGTGGCTGAACCTCTTGACTTTCAAATGGTTTTTGAGTCTAAGTGTCAACAATACTATAAAGAAAACTTTGTCGTTGTGACTTTTGGGGGTGATTTTGCTGTTGTGTGTATCCAGTCTGGTTTTGAACCCAGAAATTAATTCTACTTTATTCAAAGAAACTTGAGCCTGATTAAAAGAAACCCTGCCTAATTTCAGCCCATGATGATATTGTTATCCAGACGTGGTGGCATAACATGAACAAGAAAGACAGTGCCTTGGAGAGTGGGTTTAGGAACTGAAATATAAGTTAATAGTAGGAATGCAATCAGAATTGTTTAGGAAAATCCCCAGGGGCTATACCTGAGTTTGTCCTCAGACGTCACCTTGAGACTACTGTCAAAAAGAGACTTGTAAGCCAATATTGGACCTAAAAGAAAGAGTTCAGCAGATTACAAGGAGGTTTGGCAGATCTAGAGCTTATTGCACCCAGAAGTTTGTTCACAGGAGCACAGTTCAGTACAGGAGACTCATGACCAGGCAGAAGGATTCCTAAAGAGCAGCAGTAGGGTCAGGACTGCCTGTGGCCAGCTGCTTGTTCTGGTTTTGGAGGTTTGGCTTCAGTGCAGAGCTCCTGCTGTGAGGGCAGCTCAAAAGGGAAGAGACCATATCCCAGCAGACTGCATCCCAGTAAATAATACCCCAGGCAGTATCTAAAGGGTGGGTCACAGAGAAGTTTTCATGGACATTCCAACTGCCCTGAAGTTCCCTCTGTGTTAGAGGGATGTGGATGTGCTGGAGTGTAAATGCAAATGAACATTTACCTCAATGTTTCCTGCCTTTATTTGTTGCAGAGTTCAATGCTCAAGAGTCAAATGATTCCGCAGGTGGTAATTACTGGCTTGGTATTTGCAAAATGTAGTTTTAGTTCAAAAAGMAAACTGAGTTGAGAGGAAATTCTCATTCTGCCCCACCTCCTGTGTTCAGTGTCAATTTCTGATCTCTGTGAGGTCACTGCTCTCATGGCTGAACTGATCTCAGGATGTGACACTGAGCACAGCACAGTCCCACATGAGGGGACTCAGAGCAGAAAATGTCCTTGTGCTCCCCAATAGTGCTAGGGCCTTCTAGGCAATAATTCAGTGCTGCTTAGAAAACAAGACACTAAGRAGATTATAAAAATTACCATATAGTGACTTTGTTGCAGACAGAAAGTAATAACTCAGACAATTAATTTAATTACTTGAAAATTAATAACAACTTCTGATCACTCATTCATGTATGGATTGCAAAAACACCAATATAAAAAAAAAAAAACTCCAAACACTTTAGCAAGCATTTCTCCTTTTTTCTCCAGTCTCATTTTAAGCCTAAACCACCATATTCTGCCCATTCCCAGTCTCAACACACTTTATTTTTATCACAGGTTACACTTGGTCTGTTCTAATCCC
>NW_026623624.1:341640-353566 GCF_030028575.1 Malurus melanocephalus
CCTGTTGGCACAGAGATTAAGGAGGTGAACAATTATTAAACAGGAAGACAGAAGATGGTTTCAGAGTTTCTCCTTTGAGACCTCAGCTCCAGTGTTCTGGAAGGAATTTTCAGCAGCACTAAATAATTAGCTGTTGTACCAGCTACAACAGAGCTCATCTTCACAGCTGTAATTACTGCATGCTTCTGCCACCACAGATATWATCATTAACCCTGCTTGTGAATCATCATCTAATTTACTGTCTGAGTTGAGAGCAACTCTGTCTTTGCAGTTGGAAATTTGCAGCAGTGTTTTGTCATGTTAATCTTCAGGTTATGATCTCTCCTCCACGTGTATGGATTGCCCTCCCAGGTGGAGCCTTGTCAGAGCAACTTCTGCTCCCAGGCTTTATGTGCAGTCATTGACAATTCAGGGTGTTTTCCAAAAAGCACAGCCAGCCTTTTTTTCCATGCATAATAAAGAATTTCATTTAGCAAGAACTGACATTTACAGCACAGAAAGATATTCTGAGACATCCAAGATGTTGAAAAGGCTAATTATTATTATAATTTTGAAAAAAGAGAAGAGCTCTGTATGATGTCCTGACCACAAAAGTGGACAGGTGTCCATGATGCCAGCCTACTGCTGATCAAGCTGCAAAAGAGGCCTCTGACACCACATCAAGTCCTGAGACTCTCCAGAAAGGTGTGACATGGGCCTGTGTYTTCTGAAAGCAAAACAGTGAAAAATCACGGTGTAAGCTGAGGTGTAAACACTGTTATAGATAAAATATTTCTATAGGAAATTTGTGCAAAACTAATTTTTTAATTTAAATATGTCATGTCTACTAAATTGTGAGGGTTTCAATGGAAAATGCTACTTTGAAGCATTTGAATCATTTGAAGTTCATTTCGACTGAAGTTAGAAATTTAGCACTAATTTCTTCTGATATAAATTCATTTGTCTAATTGATATTGTCTAACCAATATTTCATTACAAGGAATTAAATATGCAACAGGTTTTTTTTTTTCTCTTTTCTGTGTGTGTCTGTCTGAATAAATTATATTTTTCCACAACTGAGCAAAGCAAGTTCTCCTGGATTTTAAAATACTTAAAAATATAGATGAGGCTGAAACGAAAACATAAAGGGCAGTGWATATGAGTTTTAAATTAAAATCTGTCAGTGACTGATAGAAGAGGCAAATGAGTCAATGATAATATGGCTAAAGAAAATAGCAAGGTATTAAAAAAAAGCCCATCTTAAGAAAAAATAACTGATGGATATTAGAATTGTAAATGAATTACAGATGAAACTACACATAGTGAAGAAGTATCCATGATCTAAAGTAGTCAGAGTGTGGAATAATAAAAAAGAATAGGATAGTAATAGTAATAAAAAAAGCATAGGCTCTTCAAATTAAGCATTTTCCAAAAAGTAGACTCAAGTAACTTGCCTTCATTATGTTTTCAAAGAATTAGTTAATCAGCTTCATAACTGAATTAATCTGAACCCATTTTTAGGAATAAGGAAATTCTAACATTTTGGGGGATTATCTGTAAAATATAATAATAATAATAATCTGTAAAATATAATAATATAATATTTCACGGAGCCAGAGATTAGGCAGTCAGATGTAAATCCCTGCTGAAATTATGCCAGAAGTAATGAAATATTGTTTTGTTCTCCATCTTTATTGATAGTATTTGTCTCACCATCACTTCTTGTAAAATAGGCTTGATCAAAAAAACCTCATCTCCCTTTTTTTCTCACTTAAAAATAAATTATGGGTATGACTCATAAAGGTAGCTGGTGTGACCAGTTTTCTCTCTACCATTTGGATGTGATGAGTAACACATAGGTTTTGTTAAAAGCAATTTCTTCAGCAAGATTAGATGAGGTACATATTACATATTAAATAGAGAGCACAGAAAGTTAAAAATACAGATTTTGAAAGGAAAATATTCAGGAAATTCCTCTCTGGGTACACCAGGACTTAACCAATGGCCCAATGTTATTTGACAAGGGCAGGGGAGAAGAGGAGAAGAAATAGTGGTAGGGATCAACTAATGAAATTTGTCTGCAAAAATTGCAGCTGAGAAAAGATTTGTGAAGTAGCAGATTATAAGAGAACATGATGCTATCTCTGTCTGACCTGGAGTGCTTGAAGAAATGACTGAAAAGCCACAAAACAATTTTTGTCACAATCTGTGATCCTGCACATTTTACACGTTGTGTTAGGATGGGGCTTTTGTGTGAAAAGTCAATGTAGCCTGAGATATCTACAATTAATTACACTGTTAAAGACAGTCCTTTGGATCACTGGTGAATGGTAGGTACGTGTGAAGGGTTGCTTATTCCTGTCCTCCAATCAGAGGTGCTACTTAAAGATGAATCAACTATTTTCTGTAAAACCCCTCTCTCTTCTCTGACTGGAGAGAGCACTGCATGATCTGCTTAGACAGACACAAATGGCTAAAATTAGGAGAAATTAATCCTAACATTTTCCTTAGCAAACAGGAGAGACAGAGAGTTATAGGTTACTCATAAAGTTAAGGATGGGATGAAACTGCTTAAGCATTGGCACTGGCATTATCTAATTATCCTCCTCAAACTGCAGGTAAATGGATCCCCAAAAGTTTCATCTTGTACCAGAAGTCAAACCAAGGACTGCAATGATTGAATGACCTTTCCTAGATCTAATCTGCAGGAAATTCTTAGAGCCAGGGCTACACCACAGGAACAACAGAGCCCCTGTACATCTCCTCAGAGGATGTTTTTAGAAGCCCTCTGTGTCCACTCTCCCAGTATTAGATTCCTACATTATTCTGTGCTACATATTTTTATTCCTATCCTTCCTTACACAGAACATTATCCTTATCATTTACTCATTCCTTTCAACCACTGCAGAGACTCCTGTCTCTCCTAGACATCTGTATTTTCTGATGTTGGCATTCATTTGGGTTGAGAAATACAAAGTTTTCCAAGGAGACATTTAATTATGCAAAGTCTGCATCTACTTAGGATAACAAGTTGTACAGAATTATTTGCAGTGTTTATTATACCTTCCAGAAACATGCTACAGAATTGAATAAAAAAGAAAATAGTAAAATTTATTATCTTCCACAGGAAAAAAACAAACAAACAAACAAACAAACAAACAACTAAACTAACAACAAACAAACAGATCTGGGGTCTTACAATAAGCAGTTTTTCTTCACTTCATCCAATTAGAATAGCATTTTTAACTTTGTTGTCTGTGGCAGAATCCTGTATCAGTAAAATACTGATTTTTTTTTTTTCTGAGTTAATTGACAGGTTTAAATAACAGCATAGCCTTTTATTGAATCATTAATAGTGTGAAATTGAAAACACAACACTTAAACACTTGTCTTTTTTTTTTTTTTAATTTAGTTAGCTTTTTTTCACACTTTGTAAATTTAAGAATTAACCACTGAGTTAGTTTTAATTATTTTATACTATTCAAAACCAGCTTATCCTAGAGAAAAATCTAACCTTCTGAAAAAGGAATGAATTAAGATGCTATTGTTTCTCTGGGAAAAAAAAAAAAAAAACAAAAAAACAAAAAACAAAACCAACAAACAACCCTTTTAACAATACCTACTCACATTGCTAAACTGCTCAGAGCAATCATTTACAGACACAAAATTCATCTCTTAGCAAGACCATCACTGAAGTCAACTGAACCAATGGTATTCACGACAACAACAGAATTTAATTGGTGGAATAGTTAAAGCAAGCAAACAAAAAAAAAAACACCTCAATGTATCTTAGATAAATTATTATATTMTTTTCTAAATTCATCTTTTAAGAAAAGTTTAAATTAAATCCTTTATTAAGCCAAACGCACAACCTGATTTCTCATATTATCTGAATTATCTTGAATTTTTATTCTTAAAAGATTGTTTCTAATTAAGTTATGGGTTTCATGGTAAGATACTCTTGTAGTCTTTGGGGCACTTTATTCTCTCAGTGACACTAACACAATTCAGTATAATTCAATTGAAATCAGTGGTATTGTGCTGAATCAATTCTAATCTGAACAAAAATCTAGAATCTAAACTTTGTCCTGCTACAAAGACAACAGCAAGAATCACTTCACAGATTTCTGTTCATAACACAAATTTTACATCTTTCATTTGCAGACCACAAAGGCTTTTGTTAAGCAGAGACACACARTCCTGATGCTCACAAATTGAATTTTATTTGAAGGCTGTTGATTTGCCTCATTGTCTCTGGACAAGAAAATATGTCAAACTTTTCCATTAGGAGAAGTAGCACTTTTCAAAAATAAGAGTTGAACACTTGGCATTTTTCCATCCTGATTTTTCTGCTCTGCATTAGCAACGGTCCAACATGCATCTGCTCAAGGGGGACTGTGGCAAGATTTGTAYATGTAAGTCAGTTTTTGCAGCTTTGCTTTTATTCACTCAGGCTCCAAGACAGTCCATGGGGAGCAAAAACTGCAGCACTCTGAGGGTAAAGAGCAGCCAGACAACTTTGGATTTGTCTCTGAAGCTCTATTTCAACCCTTTGGGAGGATTTATTTACCAAAAAGTTATTCTCTTGTTTTCCAACTATACCAGTTGGTCCATTGAAACAGATTACAGATGCATCTAATTTTGTTTTGCCCATGTCCTTGGACCATCATGGCTGTATTGGTGGCATGTATCCATGCCACAAGGAGGATAAAAACTCCTTACAGTGGGGCCCAGTGACAGCACAGGGGGCAGTGGGAACAAACACAGGATGCTCTAATGGCACATGAGGAAATTGTCTTTCACTTGAAGGGTGATGGAGAAGTGGCACTGGTGTAGAAAGCTTATGGAGTCTCTATCCTAGGACACATTCCAAAACTGTCTGGACAGGGAACTGGACAACTGGGTCCAGATGTCCCTGTTTGAGCAGGGTGGTTGGATCGATGGCCTCAAGAGATTCCTTCCAAACTCAACCATTCTGTGAKTTTGTAACAGCTAAATACCTAAAMCTTTCCTTAACAAGTCTCTGGCAGGAGACCTAAATGCTTTAGGGAAAAYGAGAATGGGGAAATTACCATTGTCTCATGGTCTCATATAACATGGTCTGTGTCCTCTTCCATTCTCTTACTCTTCTTTTAGCCAGTTTTGACAGCTCAGGTATGTATAACTTAACTAAAGAATGACTTTGCATATGGTTTGGATATTTCCTTACCGCAATTCACATTAAGAGCCACCATATTTTTTACATCCAAAGTTGTCATTGCAAGTCTTTTACCAGGAATATGAAGAGACAAAGATACCTAGTCTCTCCTTTATACTGAAATCCTCTATCACATTTTATTTTCCTCAAAATCTATATTCTATGTTTTTTCTAGTGAATAAAATCCAACATGTAGACTTTGGCTGTCTGGAGCACTAGAAACTTTCAGACCAGAAAAAAAATCTGAATAGTTTAATGGGTTCCAAACACATGATTTTTATTGGAAAGTTCAAGGATGTTTAGTTTTGGACAGGACCCACTCTTCAGAGGAGAAGGCTCTGGAGAAACCTTTTAACAAATTTCCAGTGCCTAAGGGGGCTACAAGAGAGCTGGAGAGGGATTTGTTTTATTAGGACACATAGTGATGGATGAGGGGGAATGGCTTTAAACTGGAAGAGGGAAGGTTTAGGTTACATATAAGGAAGAAATCCTTTACTGTGAGAGTGGTGGGGCACAGAAACTTGTTTCCCTGATAAGCTGTTGTTGCCTCATCCCTGGAGGAGTTCAAGGCCGGGTTGGATGGGTTTTGAACAAGGCAGTCGAATTAAAGTTGTACCTGTCCATGGCTGGGGTGTGGAACTTCATTTTTACTGTCCCTTCCAACCTAAACCACTCTATGATTCTACTCTTTGCTCCAACTTTGTGTTTAACCAAAAATGAGAAAAGCCTGTATGCCAACCTGCTTCCATCCCACTGGATAAAACAGTTCACACCCAATTTTGACAYTATYTCTGCCTCCTCATCAKTATAATCCYTGGTGCARTTYTGCTGCACATCAAMAARGACTGTGGTTGGCAGTGTTMCATTTCAGAGACCCCTCCCAAACAGAAGCACTGGCAAGATTTTCCTCCCTGCATCTTAAATGTTCCTCTAATTTTACTTCCCAGGCTACATGCCCTATTTCAATTGGCTGTGTAGATGTAGTTTATAATAACAGGAACCTCTCAGAAGTGGAGATGGCATTGACTCTCCTCACAAGAACAATGCAGGATAGGGGTGTAATGGCCTGAGACTATTGATGCCTATCCCGAAACTCTCAATGGCTTCAGCAAAGAGTTTCACCTGTAGTGTTTATCCGAATTTTTTGTGTATAGCTCAGCTGGTTAGAGGTCTCAAGGGTACAGATTTTCTTGTGGTGTAGACAATTTGTCTAATGGGCACYGGAATGCATCTTTGCTGCATGGGGACACTGAGAGGATTGATTAGGTAATAACCTGAAAGCACTATACGAGTGAGCAGTGCTGTGCTATATAAATGCTAAGTATTGTTATTTTTCTTGCAAAAACAGTTCAGAAGAATCTGACAGGTTCACAACTAAGGTCTAAAACATAAATACTGAGAAATGTCTGTCTTTGATTTTGTAATACTACACATGGCACTTAGGAGAACATTAGGATAGCATCACCTGAGAAGACTTGTTATTTCTGGTGAGGTAGCAAACTACTATCAGYAAATGAGATTTGGTAAAGTATTTTCAAGTGGTTTGGTACAGTATTTTCTAGTGGTTTGTATTTGAAGTGTAACTCCTCCTTGGTTTTTTATTTCCCCTTGTACTGGGGAAGGCTGTGTGGAAGGGTGTTGCTTCAGAGCACCCTGATTTCAGCTGGGATAGAGATAATTTTTTTCCTAGTAGCTGGTGCAATGTTGTGATTTAGATTTGGTATGTGAATAAGCTTGATAACACTCTAATGGTTTAATTGTTGCTAAGTAGTATTTACTCTWAGTCAAAGAGTTTTCAGTTTCTGAAAGGCTACAAAGACAGGGAATAACCAGGAGGGGAAGCCACATGTGGAGCACCTGAGGTCACTTGGTCTGTTCAGCCTGGAGGAGATTGAGGGGAGAYCTCACTGTGGTCCTTAACATCCTCACAAGGGGAAACAGAGAAGCAGGTACCAATCTCCCCTCTGCTGATCAGTCACAGGATCCAAGGGAATGGTCTGAACCTCACTGAAGATGTTTAAGTAGGATATCAGGAATGGGTTCTTCACCCACTGCCTCCCCATCCTTGTAAGATAGATGAACAAATCCTTCAAAGGCAAAGCTGAACTACTCCTGAACTGAGYGAAGAAATGCTGCAGACTGCA
Source organism: Malurus melanocephalus (assembly GCF_030028575.1). Lineage (NCBI taxonomy): Eukaryota > Metazoa > Chordata > Aves > Passeriformes > Maluridae > Malurus > Malurus melanocephalus. The sequence goes on from NW_026623624.1 coordinate 348,961, forward strand.
GCCCAGAATATTAAAGAGAACAGGGTTGCAGGGTTCTACACACTCTTTTCTAAAAATCATGTCATTCAATAACTTCTTAATCAACACTAAAGCTATTGCCAGTTGTGAGCCTGTGAATCCCTGTCAGAAGAGCACAGGAGCCATCTATAAGCTACAACCACTCTGCTTCTACCTCTTGGTGTATTTAGGAAAAATTAACGCATACTTGAGTTAATCAGACTCATGAGCAGAATTCAAAGTAACATATCTCTTTATCTCATAACCAGGAACAAGACACCCAGCCTAAGSGTGGTAACTATTACTGCAATTTATTTGCTATAATGAGGAGCCAGCTCTAATGATCCTCACTGTCATCTTCTGTACTTTTATGTGCTCCAGTTGTAAAAAGTTCTGTGTATTTCCTAACATTTATTTTAAGTTTTGTTTTCCTGTCTTGTTTCTCGGATATTACATAGAATATTTTACTTTTCCTGAAAAGTTATGCTTCCCCTGTGTGTGATATTGAATAATCATGCTTTAATCAATGCTACTAAATCTGAAGTATCTCTTGTGCTTCCAGGTATTGATTCTACTCTTTTCACTCATTTTATTTCTGTAAAACAGTGCTTGCAGTATTTTCTGCATATGGGATCAATCTTTAGGCTCAGATCTCTCTCCAATCACCATCATTAAGATGATCCAGATGATCAGAAACTACCTAAGCTCATGAAATATTCTAAAGTCTTTTTCCATGCTGACAAAATTACATCTATGGTTGTAAAATGTCAATTAAGTCTCTCCCGTACACATACTAAAATAGTTTATGTTCCATATTTATTTATATCGCTGCTTTCCCAGGTGTTAYTGAGATTGGAATTCAGCTTCCATTATTCAAATCAGRCACTTKGTTCAGYCATGTMGTTGGTTGCTCCTCTATGCCATTAYTTCCAATACAATGTCAAACATCAGAGAAATTATTACTGGAACCTGTGCTGGCCTCAGTAGAAACCTCRTTTTCACTGCTGACACAGGAAATCTAAAGCTGGACCCCATGACAAACACTTCAGCACAAATTCCAAGATAGGTCTTTGCAGTTTCTGAAGATGTGAGTCCAAGCTTTGKCTGGGGACAATCACAGCTGTAGGGAAGAGGAGCCTCTTGGGACTGCAAAACCAATTGCACCACTGTGGCTGTACCACTGCACATCCCTGCCTGCTGTGGCAGTGAGACCAGGGAAAGAGTTAATTAGGCAGGCAACAATTAATGTAAACCCAGTGAGGATATCAGCATAGTGWTGAGAAACTCTGAACTTGGGGTACTTGTGGAATGAGATACCACTGAGAAACTGAAGCCTTTTAAGGATTGACACATTTTGGTACAGAATCACAAAATCATTAAGATTGGAAGGAATCTTCTTGTGGTTTTCCCTCTTTGACAGGGTCAGACAGAACAGGCTGCCCAGGACCATTTTCCAAGGAAATGCAAAGCAAAGGCTAATCAGGGTGTGATGTGAAAGATGTAGAAGGGTCCTTAATAATAAAGAGGAAAGAACTCTGGACAAGATCACTGCAGTATGTTTTAGACTAGAAGTCTCTGATAATCTTAGCTGAGACAAGCTTTTCACTGAGACTGAGTGGAAAAGATAGAGAAGAAGATAATTTATTAATGTCACACATGCTAMAGGCAGATGACTTTCAGCAGAAAGAGACTGTTATTCAGCCCAGGTACACTCAGAGTTGGATTAGAAAAGTACCTAAATATTAGACAGTTGCAGGCTTGCTCAGTATGCAAGAAAAGACTGTAATTCCTCTGGTGTGAGGAAAGATATTCATTAATTCAGGAGAGCTTGTTGCTCAGGCTGCAAAACACTGTGAGGCCTGARTCCAACCATGTCATGACAGGCAAGATCATCCTGTTTGGTGCAAAAATATCTCATATGAATCTTTAAGGTACCATGAACCATGATACCCCTTCTGTAACCTAAAGATAGGAAAGTTTGTGAATTATTCTTGAAATCTCTAACACAAGTGAAGATCCAATCATATTGTAGGGAAAGCTGTAACAATTTAACATTATGGAATGATTCACCTTAATTAGCAATGAGTTTTTTGGGAAACTGAAAATATGCTTCCCCAAAACAATGTGGATTTTCAAATGTGTTGCAGTTTTCTGTAATTAAATCTCAAGCTTAAATTTAATTAAATATRTTTAGAGGAAATCTATTAATACTGAAATTCAGGCTTTATTAGGTATTTTCCTRTGGTAGTAATTTGCAACTGTGCTCWATTTTGATTCAAAGAGTGATTACTACTGAATGACAACAAACAGTTTTTAATATGAGACTATGACAAATAATTTATCAATCTAATTCTTRAAATAATTTAATCACAAGAATGTATTCCCTGTGGAAAGTTTTATGAAGCACATGAGGTACTTTGTTTTGAGCTAACAACATATACAAAACAAAAAATTCAGTCTCAGTCTCTTGATCTGATACTCATTAATGGCTATTGATGGAGAGTTTAAATTGTCTCTCTGAATCCCAAGAATTTGGAAAGGGAAGGTGTGAAAGCCAAACTGACTGCACCTCAACCTCCAGAGATCTGCCAGCAGGGGATGCACACACAGATCAGCAGCCAGGGTGCTCAGCTCTTGGTGACCTTCCTGACTGCAGGACTGACATATTCTAGGCTTTYATAATGATATTTTGGGGAAGAAGGGAAGCATGATGGGGCAGGATTTGGAAAACCCTTTTAATATACTAAGCTGCAGCATTTTTCTCAGAGACTTTCTCTCCATGGTGTGGTCACAGGGTGCAGGAGCACAGATTTGTGTGTTCACTCTGTATTCCCTTGTCTGTATACTCTGCTTGTCCACTTACAGTCCCACATCACTGTGCACAGGAAAGCAAGAAGGAAAGCAAGGAAAAAGGAGAGGACAGGACAGGACAGGACAGGACAGGACAGGACAGGACCGGGGAAGGGATCAAAGTTTTCATCATGCTTCTTATTTCAAGCACCTCTGTTAAATTTCTACTCACTCTTCTATCTTTTGCCTGATTCTGTTTGTCAGTTTGTTCTTCACCATATCACCAGCCATTAATATTTTCATTTAAAAAAAAAAAAAAGTAGATTTTGTTGTGCTTCCTCAGAATTGGATCTCCAACTTCAAGCAAAAAAAGCTCATTATRCTTTCAACAAAGTTACAGTAGCTCTCCAACTGACCTGAGTGAGAGTGGAATGAAGCCCTCCATTGCTGAAAATCTGTATCTGCTTTATACAGTGTRGTTTTGATTTAAACTCCATATAAACACATGTTTCCAGCAAATATGCCTATGGATGCATATTACAATGTGAGAAAGTTGTGTTCTAGTGTGGATATCTTGAAATTTACAACATTCCTATAATTTTTATTTATTCTCTACATATTTCTGCACGTGGAAAAGTTAGTAATAACAATAACTGTTTTCCCTGAGAAAAGTTTACAAAGCCAATATATAATTTCAGYATTTCCCAATTAAATGTGTTTTAAAGCTTCTGACTACAATGCCCTCTTATTCCCATTTGCAGATCTATTACCCCATGAAAYGAAATAGCACTGCATTAAAAATGTACACAGTCCTATTATCCAGCTCATAACTTCTTAACATTCTTTTCTTCCAGGAATAACTCTGGTAACTACAAACAATAAATGTTGTTTGCCACTTCAYTTTTCTTACCCAAAAGCAAAACTGRTGGTTAAAAAAAAACTCCTTTAGACAATGACATCTGCAGCACAATCTGTCAAGCAATTCCTTTGGAGTCAACAAACAACAAATAACTTGTCCAGACTGAATCATYGAGCTGCATAAAGAGCAGCTTGCACCCAAGCAATTCCTTCTGCACTTGCTCATGGAATTGTGGAATCATTAAATCATTGCTCAGAGAATTGTAGAATCATTAAACCAACAAGGCTGGAAAACACCTCCGAGATTATTGAGTCCAACTGTGCATCACTGAGTCAAAACACTCAGCTACCAATCCCTTTCCTTTTGGCAKTCTCTTATTTTGTTGTCTGTTTTGGGAAGGTTTTCAGCCTGGTGCTGGCCATTTTTGTCATACTTTCCTATCTACTTCTGATAATTCCTGGCATGCTAGTTCTTTTCTGCTGACCCATGGCTGGGATGGTTGAAGCTGTTCTGCTGTTCTGGCACCCTTTGGGATGGTCTTGAATGGGTGTAATGCAGAACATCTCTTCAAATGGTACCTGACAGAAGAAAAGGATGTTTCTGTRGAAGAGAGAAAAGGATGGGTGCTGCCAGCCCAGGCAACACTGAGAACTCCTGTTGGACAAAGGCAGGCAATGCTGGGTGGTTAATGGTGACACAATCCCGTATCTCAGGGGAACAAGTGGCAAAATTGCTTCTGATACAGAAGTCAGTGAGCCACAGAGTGATGGTCTGGGACCAAAACATCTCTCAAACAACGTATCTCAATCCATTGTCACTTTCTGAGTGAACTCTCATCACAAACCAGGCTGGAGAAGTGATCTGAGGATTTCTGTGAGCATGCAGCAGGATGTCCAGMGCTGGTATTTTAGCAATCCTTCTTGTCTTGACACAACTTAATAAAGAGCTCTCTGCAGGACA
>NW_026623624.1:355321-360014 GCF_030028575.1 Malurus melanocephalus
GAAAAACTGCCACATTTCTGATGCTCATTTATTTTGATACTTGTTAGTCAGCAATTCAAAGCCATATACTCAATTGTAATAGTTCTTCAAAGGGCATTTTTACATATAGATGTATTTGCAGAAATAAAGGGAGAAAAAAACCTCATGGCTGATGCAGAAAGACACAGTCTTTTGGGAGATTTCTAAAATCCATAGTTCAGGGATGAGATCAGCCTGTCCATGCTATTGTGCTGTATTTATCTTTAATAYTATGTTTTGCTTTTTTGTGAGTATGAAAACCTATTTTCCAAAACTGATGAAAACCAATGAAATATAACTCATATTTGCTTTAGATGTCTGCATTATTACTCTATGTCAATCATTGCTTCTTTCTTCCTTTTTCCCTGTCTTCCCTTCACCCTTCTAACTGTTTTTGCTGGGGAACCTGGTAAAGTGAAAACCAATATTAAATTACTAAAAATTGTCACAGAGAAGATGATCTGCCCACCACCAACTGTGGGCTTAAAAGGAAGAAAGAAAATTAGAGTTTTGATGTCTGTGGAGAGGCATGGGCTTCTGGGAGCAGTAAATCAAGCTGGTGAGGTATTAAAAGAAAAAGCAGGGCATTTTTGTGTAATGTGTGGAACTGAGAGTGGGATCTTGGATGAGGAGGGTTTCATGCTTTATAAGATATATGAGATAATGAGTTTGTGGATTATGTGGGATTGTGGTTACGTGAAATTTAGAGGGCATGGAGTCAGGAAAGGGAAATGAAAAATAAGGGTTTCAATCGCATTTGAGTCAAAGTAGAGTTAGTTTTTCCAGGTTTAGAAAAGAACATTTGAAATTTGGACCAAAAATAAAGGGATCTGGAGTACATAACTTGTATTATATTAGCTCTGCTATCATAAATAATGAGGATCAGAGTTAGCCTGGATACACAAAAACTGATTGCAAAAGCCAATGTTTGCCCCAAAGATGAGCTTGCCAATACAAAAAACATAAAAACAGGTAGGATAAAGGAAGGGCAAGCAGTAGTCAAATGTAYTTTCATAGTCTGGTTGTGAGTGCTGTGTAGCTCTGTCTGTCCTGCTACCCTTGTGGACTGACCCATGGAAATGGTGACACACTGGGACAAAGCACCTATTTCCATTGCAAAGAACGTGTGGTGAGGACTCAGGGCCAGGGTTGTTCCAGGCATGAGGAGATATCAACATTTTTTAATCATATCTGTCCATAAAAATGGGGAGTTATGGCCTAGCAGTACACAGAAACTCCTGTGTTTTCTCTTAATGTCCTCTGGGCTCTGAACTGCTCAAAATGAAAAAYTGGCATCTGAACTGAAGGCAAACAAAGCACACAGAACTGCCTATACTTTCACACTGAAATGATGTACACTTGAACTATATTTACTGCTCTGAATTTATCTGGAGAATACACCTACCCCATTTATAAAGGATGCTTAGTGACTAAAAGAAACTCCTGAAGTAAATAAAAGCTATAAACTTAAGTGCTTACAGTCCCTAAAGAATTGCTCTTTTGAAAGCAGCTAACAGTTTGGAGATCCTCCTCTCTCTCATTGTGCTTTGTGTTTTGAAGCAACCCTCCATGCTCCTAAGACATTCTTTCATTCCCTAGTATTTCCTATAGTGTCTCTAAGCAGTATGTGCTGCACACATTTATCCACCATTATTTACTCATTTACTGTAGCCAAGAATGCAGGGAGATGTTCTTCAAAGTTGGCCTTTTTATTTAGGGAACTGGCCCTGGTGGGTGGATTCCCTGTGTCCCCCAAAGCCACTCTGTCACTCCCATCCTCATCTGGACAGGGCAGGGAGAAAAAAAATGATGGAAGGTTCATGTTGGTTGGTAAAGACAGGGAGAGATCCCTCACCAGCTGCTCTCATGGGCAAAGCAGGCTCACCCTGGGGAAATGACTGCCTGGCTGCTTCTCCCATTAATCCTTTGGGAAGAAATTGTGATGAATTTCCTATCTTATAAGGCACATATTTTAAGAAGCAGTAGCTTTTAATTTAAAAACCATTAGTTCTCAGAACCTTCACTGTGAATTCCAAGCAACTGCCTCTTAYGTAACTTAAAGTGAAATTGAGATTTCTGTGTTGAGCAATACAGCATAGAATATATTGATAACCTTGAGAGGGCTCCTGTGGGGAATCTTCCCATGTGGATTAGCTGGGTGCTGGGTTTCAGGGAAAACGCAAATTTTATCTCCCACTCAGTGTACCTCTTTGAAATCCTCTGGTGTAGGCTGGCACCATTTTAGTCTTCTTTGATCATGGAAAATTTAATTCAGCTTTGGATAATGAAGACAATCAGGTACAGCATCTCTCTGTGCCCAGACTGCTGTGTGCAAAAGTGAACAACATCCCCCAGATATGGGGGAGACTCTCCCTCATCTTGCTTTTCCTCAGGACATGAGGGGCAGGAGAGAGAAGGTGCCAGTGCCAGCAGGCATCGGCTATCAGAGAAAAACCAAAAATGTTTAGATTTGGCTATTTTTAGGCTGCATGTACAGTGCCAGCTGGAGCTGCTGATGCCCTTGGAGAATGCAAATCCTGGCAAAAAATGCCATTAACACCATTCAGCAGCAGTACCCAGGCAGYTTCCTTCAAGGCTACCTCAAGTTCAGAAAGTGGCCAGGCAGCACAGTGCTCCATGCTGCTTTCAGATTGTTGTTATAGGACAGCAGCTGACAGGTTTAATAGATTTAATTGCAATGGATCATCAGAAGTCTCAGTCTTAGATGAGAAATCTGGTATTTATGAAAACTAAGAGGCTCTAATTCAGTTCTCGGCTAAAAGGAGAGATCTTACTGTAAGAAGAAAACAACATCTAAGGTTTATTTGTTGACTGTGCAAAGCCCAACACTTAAACACTACATTAAGGTGGTGAAATTATCCYTACATTTCCTGAGGAGGCCTTTCATGGAGTGGATCACCTTTATCTGTGTCTTTGCAACAGCAAGGGTGTGGCATATAGAAGGAAGCTTTCTTTTACTTCCTTGAAGTAGCTGGCCATTTTCAAAGTCTGAAAGATCAAAGAATGTGATCATGGAACTACAGTTTGCTCCTCCTTAGACCTGCCTTTACAGGAAATATTGTTATATTTCACATCTGTTAAAATGGATWCCAAATAGCAGTTCTCACAGAAGTTCTAAATTGGATTTTCAATTTTTTTTTCCCAAGGACCCCTGTGCCTTCAGTTCCTGCACACATTCACAACTCTTAATGACATTCATTCCCTAGATATAATTAGGAAATGTTGCTTTATTAATTAAGTATCACAATCCAAACCTTAGAAGCTTTGAAGCTTCCAGTTCAAAGTCCTTATGAGCCTTGCAGCAAGGGATGGACCCCCTCTCCTGTGAGCAAAGGCTGAGAGAATTGGGGGTGTTCAGCCTGGAGAAGAGAAGACTCCAGGGAGACCTTACAGTAGCCTTTCAATACCTGAAGAGACCACAAGAGAGCTGGAGATGGACTTTTTATAAGAACGTGTAGCTACAGGACAAGGGACAGTGGCTTTAAACTGTAAGAGGGAAGGTTTAGATCGGAAATGAGGAAGAAATTCTTTRCTATGAGGATGGTGAGGCACTGGCACAAGCTGCCCAAAGAAGCTGTGGATACCTCATCCCTGGAAGTGTTCAAGGCCAGGTTGAATGGGGCTCTGAGCAACCTGGGATAGTGGAAGGTGTCCCTGTCCCTTGCAGGGCATGGGAAATAGATAATCTTTAAATTGCTTTCCAACCCAAACCATTTGATGATTCTATGACTCTAAGTTTTGCTAAACAGTCAGCAGGTTGGCATTCAGATATTGATCATTCCCACTTAGTGCTGCTTCTTAAATGTTACCAGAGAACTTTTGTGTTTGCCAGCAGAGAGGGAGACAAATATTTAATCTGCATCATACTGGTCACACATATTTAAGGAGTAATCCTGGATTCTACATTGCAATTATGTTGCTATGGAAATGGCCATGAAATTGAGCTGTGGATTTTTCCAGTAAGGATGATATATATGGGTTTATTTACTATTTACTTTGGTCACATAATGGCTTCAGATTACAGCCAAATCTGATAGAAACACTGAAAAACAGTTCATCGAGAATCAAAATTGTTATTCATACCCAGTAGTTTAGGTTTATTTAGTGGTGTATGTGTTTGAATTGTCCATCATTAGGTAACTTACATCACTGCATTTGGTTCAAAAGACCTGTCCTCTTCATCACCAAACCTATCACTAGTAGTCTAAAATTACCATTTTTATTTATTAAATAAAGCCAACACAGGAAAATACCCACCAATTCAAAACCACCAGCTGTTCTTATTTTAGTACCTTTCCTTCAAGTCCTATCTTTTCCCTGAAGCCTGTGTTCGTGTGCACTGAATTCCTTTCCCTCATCGGGCTTTTAATACTCTATGTTAARTAATTTCAAGGGTAAGAAAACCTCCATTCTTTCTCCTTGCTAAAATATTTTCTTCTTATTTCTATGGCTTTTCATTTCTATCTCCTCTAAGATTTTCTGACTACCTAAAAGTTACCATGGGCTCCTATGGCTTTCCAGGAAAGGAGCCAACATATTAGTGCTGGTGTATTATTGTAAATATGCATTTAAATCTTTTCTTAGCATTTTTATTACAAGCTTTCAAAGTTCCAGTTGAATATCTCTGAGAAATCAGTAAAAAGAAAAAAAAAAA
>NW_026623624.1:360069-385914 GCF_030028575.1 Malurus melanocephalus
GGGAGGGGAGGGGAGGGGAGGGGAGGGGAGGAGTTAAGTCTGAAATTAAGACTATTGTCTAAACCAGAGAGAAAGGACTAGTCCCTGGTGCAGACTTAGTAATCAGTAGATAGTCAATATTGTCAGATGTATTTGCCATGCCCAACAGGAGGAAAAACTCCTCCACAGTCTGTAATTMCAGGAAAGAGAGATGAGAGATCCTGGAAAGGTTGACATCATCTGACCCTTTTCTGCTCTCCATGATAGTCAGGTATGGCATCACCTCAAAACAGGATTAAAAAGTCTGTTGATTAYTTTTTAAAGACAAAACTTCTTCAAGTAAGTGAAGTTGTGAGCATCCAAACCTTGGGCTAGGCCGTGGTGTGACTCTCAGCATCCACAGCTATCCAAATCCCATCAAGTTTCAATAAAACTCAGTAGGAAGGTTTCWTTGTGCTAACCCAGCTGTGTCCTGAATTTCTTTAACAAGGGAGTTATCACTCAGGGCAGACATGAAGATGCCTTTGACCTCCTCCTTGTTTCCAAGCTCTCCCAGAGAATGGAAACACAGGAGTCCTTACATGGTGCTCCTTTATGATCCTCTCAAGACCACTTTTCATCCATCTCTATGATGAAAAACTGTTGAACATAGCAAGGTCTCCCCTCAAATCCAGTTCTCCWCTCCAACAAACCTCTCAGCAGGGCTCAGTGTGCAGCAGCACTGCAGGCAGAAATCTGGGCAGAACCTTCTGCAAGCCAGAAGATCCGTCCAGAGTTTCTTGGGACGGTCACACCCATGCAATCCTCCTGAGCCCCAGTAGATGCTGGTTCTTTCCCCAGGTTTTTGTCTTGTTCCACAGCCTCCTTCCCTTGGCTGGAGCACCCAACAAAGCTCTGCCTCTGCTTCAAGAGTGAGTTAATCTGTAGGGGTCCTTCTGCTTTTCTTGTGGTCTCTGAAGGTCTGCAGGGCTGGGGAGTTATGGAGTTCAGGATCTGCCATTAGTTCTGTTTGCACTGTGGTTCTGGTGATTGGATTCAGAGAGTTCCTTTAGGTCTTGGTTCTTTATTTCACAATTTATGGTATTTAACAAAGCAGGCTATAAMAAGAAGACAATACAAGTAAAATAAAAGTCTGGAAAACTATCGGGAAGGCACCACAGTGTAGCTCTAAATCACTCCTGGCATACAGTTCAACAAAGGCAAAGCCCCAGGAAGCTCTGCATGTCTCTGGTTTGCACAGACTCCCCATATTGAAGAATTAAGCCTGATGTGGGCACACAGCCATGTATCACTCATGCACCATTACTTGTGATCTGAGTTGGAGGTGACAAGTGAAGACAATAGCCAGGCCCTATTTTCTTTTCAGATATACAATAGAAACCTCAGTTCCAGCTCCCAGTAATGCTCACTTTAAGTTTCACATGGTAATTGCTCATCATAACTTTGCAGCTCATTAGAAAAGCATTTTGTTTCAAACTTCATTGCATTGTTCTCTTTCCATGGAACTGTAATATATAGTGTCATGAAGAAAATGGAAAGAGAGACATGGTGTAGTTACATGGGGCCACCCAATATAGGAAGGGGCTTTTTGTGAATATTACATCTATAATTAAGTTATCAACCCACCTAAGAGAAACAAAACTGAGTCTTTTAATTAGCTTCTTGAATAGGAATAAATGCCTCATTATTCTTAACCATATCAAGCTGAGAACATTATTAAAGTCTGAAGGAATAATGAACAACATGACAGGAAGCACATTAGAGCACATACAGGAATACATTTGCCTACTAAGAGATCTGCATAAATATGCTTATCACTGCTATCTAGGAAGACAAAAATACCAAAGAAAAGAATGAAAACAAAAGAASAGTAAAGTAAAGACACAAAGACATAAAAAAAAAATGATATGAAGTCAGAGGTAGGGGACGTATTTTTTGCTATTTTATGCTATTGAGAATTCAAGATTTTGGCTGCTCTGCCAGAATTTCTCTGAGCAGCTGAATGGATTGGCATGAGCTGCCCTCAGCATGTTTTKTTTTTTTAAATAACTGTGTCTGCTTTGGCTCCTAGGCTTTGCCTTGCTGAGGTACTTAGAGGGAGAACACGCCTCTCCAGAAGCTGTAGAACAAAAGAGTTCAGAGAGGACTTTTGGACAAATTTCTCTCCCCTGAGTCTATAGGGAGCATGAATAATCTTTACAGGCTTTCAGAAATCCCTTGGCTGAAGGGAGGTATTATTCTCTCCCTGCAGAAAATAATGCCAAGGGCACAGAAACCCTTTCACAGCAGGGGAAACTGAAGSCATATATCTGATCATTCATAGCTGGGTATGATATCCCACAATCCCAAACAAAAAATATTCTGARATTCAGACCCAGAGAATCCTATGTTCCTGTCTTTGAATTAAAGMTCACCCAGAAGCTATTTCAACCTACCAAACCTCATTGATTTCAACTCTATTCAACTCTTGTGTAGAGAGTTGCACTCCTGAAGCACCTTCWAGGTGTACTTCACCAGATCACAGAATTACCATCAGATCCAGACTCTAAGATCTCGATTGTATTTTTGGAGCAGGCAGAAGGTGGGAATTTCACACAACTTTCCATTCACAGAGGCATCAAATACATCTCCCARAAGGAACTTGATAAAATAATTTCTCCCAAATGTGATGTTTGTTGACTTCTACTCCAGATTTCACACTGCTCCTAATAAAAACAATAACAAGCCCTACCTCCTAACCACAGAAAATTATATCTGCTCTTTCAAGTTGAAAGGAGGAGCATTTTGGTATTTACCTTTGGCATTTTTGTCTATGAGGCAGAAACAATTTAAGACAATAATTTTAGAGTAATTATGTGTGCTTCAGTCGTGTTTTTGATTTCTAGCTTTCTCTGTTTTTCCCATGTGTTTATTTTTTTGTCCAAGAAGCTCTGCAATTATATATATTTAAAAGGTAGTGATTTCAATAAATGCCTCATAAAGTTCAAGCAATTTGTCAAAACATGATCTTCATTCCTAATTAATGTAATGGGGTAGAATGGCTGATGTATCAAATTTCATGCTTTTGATCCCAAAGGGGATCAGGAGATGAGGAGCTCTTGAAAAAAAAGATGTGATTCATTATGTGAAGCACAAAATGGAAATAATCAGATTCGTGGAAATGAATTGTAAATATGGTATAYGCTGAAAAACAAATAAAATAGGATGAAAAGCTTGAAAGGTTTCTGTAGTAAGCAGAAAGGAGGGGCTGAAGCCTGGAAAAATATACTGTCTGGTTTTATTTATKAGTCTTCAGCAGCTAGGAAACACTGGTGTTACATTTGTCTATTTCTTTTTACCTCCTTGAACATGAAATATGCTGCCTTGCTCTTCTTCCCACCCTAAAATGAAATAAGCAGCCACATTCTTATGCTCTACAGAGTAAATTTACCATAGAGAATTTAATCCCTCCTGCATTCTTGGAATTTTACATTCCTTTTGGCAATGATTTTGTTGCATTTTTTCGTCTGCCATATGCTGAAACACCTTTAATATCCCTAGCTGAACTACTACACTTGGAAAATTTGCCTTTTCCACACTTTGGAGGTCTTTCCACGGTCTCAGCACTTTCCCCTCACTGTCATTCAGAATGAGAGTAAAGAAGTTTTCTGCAGACTTCCTAACAAGTCTTCCTAGCGAAGCTTTTCAAGATAATTAATGATTTTCAGTGATTTTTGGGAAAGAAATTAAATACTTCAAGACAAGAAGAGAGCATGTGATTTCTAAATTGACCTAGTATTTGTCTTGGTAAGTCAGAGGCAATCGAAGCCGCCAGGACTGGGCACTGAAGATGCATGACCTTAACTCTTCAGACACTAAAACTGGTAAGAGCCAGGCTATTTAYACAACTCTGAAGGGTGAGTGAGGTCAATGGGATTCTTACACAGCACAACATTTTGCTGCTGCAATCCTTTTTTGGTGAAGGAATTTCTGGGCAGGGCACTGATAAAAAGTTTGTTGTTGGACTTCAGTGTCCTGCATTTTCTTGTTCCCTCTCTCTCACCTCTAGTGAGGGGAGACTTCAGATCTAACTCCTCAGCACAAAATGAATAAACATTTGCTTAAAAATACAGATTATCTTTGTTCCACTGTTTTTTRAGATTTTTTTTCCCAGAACTCCATTCTGACAAGTGAAAATGTCTTGCTCACAAAGTATTAATATGAACATTTGTTATAGTAGTAGCGCTGTCCTTTAGCTTAAATAGGTCATCTCCTTCCCTGGTGCTTATGCTCAGATGCATTTTTACTCAGCAATCACATCTCCTCACACCCTTAATTTCTGAAATGCTCAAATGCATCAGACTCCTGTCCTTAGGTAGTTTTTCCCTTTCCCTGATGRCCCAAGGATCTGAATGTTACACAATATTGCAGGCAAGGTTTCACCAGTGCCTTGAACTGTCAAATTACTGATTCTCTCACTCTTAACAAAAGCATCTCACCTTGTGCCATATATTATTTTTCTATGGGATCTTCAGTCAATGATCACTCAGATCATGTTCCACAGTTAGTTTCTGTTAAAAGATTTTCTGTAAAATTTCTTCAATATGTCAAAGGTGAATCTGAGTCAGAGAATGAGTAAAGTTGGAAGAGGAAAAAAACCCACAAAATATAAAACCAAAAACCTCATGACTAAAAAGTTCTCTAACACAGCTTGRGAAAAACTAATTTTGAGAGGATCAATGGACTATAATAGAATTAACACTGCTAAGAAACAGTAGTTGAAAGATCAGGCAGCAAGACAGAAACATTATGTTCAAACACTTTTGGAATTAGAATTGCACATTATCTGTCTGAATGTGCCTGTACAGCKTAGCAAGATGTGTTATCTGTTAAAGAGACTGCTTCAGTCAGCACTGCATCCACCAGCTCTTCTTTGTTCCTGTCAATGATCTTTTWAAAAACCCAACATAGTATGAAAAATGAGGGGAAAAGAGTTCTGATGTTTGGATTGTGAAAGGAAATGTAGTAGTGTGCCTTTGAAATATGTAAACTGTTTATGGCTTGAATTGCTGTGCACTGCACAGAGATTTCAATTTCTGGAGGTGTTTACATTTTCTGGATGGACTTTTTTTCAGGCTGTTAAAATTTGACGTGTTCCTTTTTTCAAGCCCTTAATCTAATGAGTTAAAAACCCCAAAATAACAAAATGTGCTCATCTTCAAAGTAAAAATACTGTTCTCACAGAATTTCAGAATCAAGTACTAGAGCAAATCTCACAGGAAACATTCATCAATTAACTATTAGGACAATTCCTAAAACCCACATTGTTCATTTTTGATTTAGTGAGCCTGGACATTTTTATGTGCTGGGAAATGTTGCAAAGACTGTGTAGATTAAGAGTGACAAAATTCTTGAATTTTTTTTACACAGATTCTGGTCTCATCCCAACAGATGTTAGGTTTACCCACATATATAAAATCAGGGTATAAGGAGAACATCCAGGTTTTGTGCTTTATCTCTAGAAGTATGACATTACATGCTTGTTCATCTTCATCAAGAAATTTGTCTTCACAATCGTCGACTCGGTAAAATTATTTCATATTTTCACCAAAAGCGTCTTCTCAGCGATAATGAGGTAAATCTGAGAAATTTCAGAGACTTGTCAGGTTTTACGGAGAGAGTAAAATAGATAGATAGATAGAGTCTTGTACTTTATTCTCTAGAGAGGAAATATCTGTAAAAAAAAAAAAAAAAAAAAAAAAAAAAAAAAAAAAAAATTTTTTTTAAAAAAAAAAAAAAAAAAAAAAAAAAAAAAAAAAAAACCCCGAAACCCTCCAAAGAAAAATATTCTCTCTTGCATAACTAAAAACAGTTGAAAAATAAAACCTCCTCTGGAAAAGATAAATTTGTTTGTGCTTACATTTTATTGCCATAGATATGAGCTACCATRTAACAATCCCTGTGTGCCCTCTTTACATTCATCTCACTGATCAAAAAMATAAATTAGATTCCAGAATCTTTAGGCCCATGATAATGGTTTAGTATAAGGAGTCATTAATGCTGTAAATTAYAGTCACAGCTGTTAGCAGCATGTAAATATCTTGTTTTCCCTCTTTTGGTTTAGATGAACGTCAATTAGCTCAGTGATATTTACACTAATAATTTATTTATTTGGTGCAATTGTCCATCTGTTTCAGTAGTGATGGAAGTTACAACGATCCTGSTGGATGTAAGGGAATCAAATTTATTTACTGTTAACCATTCCCAGGAGGCAARAGAAGACATGCTCATAATTTTCCTACATACAGGCAACATTAAAAAGGGAATGTGACATCTCTAAGAGATATGAGAAACAATTCCAAGAAAGGAAAAAAATTTGCTTTACACATTCATATGCCACATGGARATAGCAGTAAAAATAACAACAAATCCATGACAAAGTGACCAATTTTATAACTGAGTTAAGGGCATTGATTAGCATTGAGTTGAACTCAATGTTGTGGCACATAGWTTTCTCCTGGGCAGGAAAAGAAAGAGAGAAAAAACAAACAAAATCATTTTGATCACCTAAACAGATAATTCTTGCCATCCTACAGGACTTAAGGTTAACCTGGACAAATCAGAACCTTTGGGTCTTGCCCTGCTCTTTTACTAGCTGATAATCCACCAACCTCCCATGATCTCAGGGGTCACTTTGACATTCTCCATTTTGTCTCTTGCTTGTCTTCAAATAGCAGCCCATGATTTTTCACCTCCTTTTCAGATATGTTCTTTGTCCTGCCTCTTGAGCAATAAGAGAGACTGCAAAAGCACCAGTTTCTTCTCTCTTCCACCCTGATGMAATCCAGCATTTATTCAAGTTGATATTTATGTTCTGCTCAGATATAATGACTCCATGTGAGCAATCCTTCAGATGCAGACATTGTCTTCTCCCTCTCTTTCACAAACTCTTGGTGAAATCATCTCCAAGCCATGAATTTCTTGACTCCAGGTGAGCAGTTAGGGAAGCAGAGTTAATTTCAAGTTACGGATTTGTTAGCCCCATGTTGCTTTATATTCTGAGGCTTTTACGTACAGGGTCTCTATACCTACAGAGGAGCTATGCATATCAAGGAAGACTGAGATGGGTCCCAGCAGCATTTTGCTARACATTTATGTTCCCTTTTGCAGTTGTTTTTAGGGGTTCTAACCCTAGGGGTTGTGGAAGATGTGAACTGTCCTACAGTTTGAGAGGGATTTGCCTACAGCAGGCTGGTAATGGTCTCCAATACAGAAGGGATTAAAGCATGTGAATCTTCTGAATGTTTTACTGTTGATTAACTGAAATTAATGAGGTGCTCATGGCTGGCTCTTTCCCCAGGGGCTACAAATTTACTACATGATAATTAATTACAAATGAATAATTTTACATGCATATTATTTCTAAAATTATAMAATATAGAAAATCCTGAATGAATCTGGATTTTTTTACGTGACTTCTTTATGAAAAAAAAAGTCCAAGCACTTGATTTACACTTTCCTATGGATGTGTCATTTACCAGGCTAACATGATGCGTTTTCTTTTCATGCARCTGCATTGATCAGGAAAATAAATTGGGTCCAAGAATTACAGGTTTTGTTCTCCCTTAGGAAAATGGCTCACTACAAGACATCATTAATGTAGTAAATCATAGTCAGAAATGTTGACACCATGAAAGCATCTTATGCGCTTCTTTTTGATGTAACTGAGCATCAATTAGTTCAGTGATATTTGCATAAACACCTCTATTTTGTGGGTAGGACTGTCCATCTGTTTCACTAAGAACTTAATTACAATGTTTTTTCTGGAAAAGAAGAAATTAATCTTTCTGAAGGTTAACCTTTTCTGCAAGACAAAGCARTCATGTTCACTAGAAAACAGCAAACAAACATAATCTGATTAAATATTTTGTCTTGAAAAATAAGATGTTAATTAATGAAAACAAAACAGTTCCAAATTAAAACAAAGGATTAGTCCTAGTTTTTAAGGGCATAATTCTCATTATGTTAACTATCACAGCTCAGTATTGATGCCTTCTTCCTTAAGAATAATGCCAAGATGCCTGGGTCTTTATGTGATAGAAGAGCCAATAGAAGAGAGAGAGAAGAGAGGTGCTGTGCTGGACCTTGTTCTCATGAAAAAGGAGGGGCTGATGGGGAATGTGAAGCTCAAGGTCAGTCTTGGTTGCAGTGACCCTGAGATGGGGGCATTCAGGATCTGTAGGGCAGCACAACACACAAAAACGGCACACAACCAGCTCTGCACTTCAGGGGAGCAGACTTTGTTCTCTTCAAGGATCTCCTTGGTAGAGTGCCTTGGGATAGARCCCTGGAGCAACACATCCCAACAAAGAGGAAAGGGCAAAGACACCMGGAGGCCTGCATGGATGAACAAGGARCAAACTSCTCATGGACAAACTCAAACACAAARATGAAACCCAAAGATCAGGTTGGGTGGGAGCTTGGAAAAGCTGGTCTGTCAGGTTTGCAAAGAAGGATTCTGTGCTTCTGTGATTCTGKGATTCTGGGATTATGGGATTCTGGGATTCTGTGCTTCTGTGATTCTGGGATTCTGTGATTTTGTGATCTGTGATCTGCCTTAGGCAGGAGGGTTGGAATGAGATGATCTTTAAGGTCTCTTGAACCTCAAACATTCTGTGATTTCCTGAGTGTTTAAGGCAAGAGCAAGGGCAGCAATTGGTCAGTCAGCTGAAAGAGCAACTCTTCCATCTCTTCAGAGCTGAACCACATTGATGTGGTAGCATAAATCACATGTTCTGCCCTTGTCTTATCTTGATCCTACTGAAAGCCCACAGAATTATCTGTTTGCACAAGTTTTCTCATGATATTCCAAGGTTGTTTTTTTTCTCTCAAGCTTTCTGTCCTCCCTCTGACTTTCCTAATCACACACCATTCCTCTTTTCCATATGAAAATGACTCATGAGCAGATGAGGAAACTTTTCAGTTTTTCAAACTGATCCCTAGTTGAATTAATTGCTGTAAAATAGTAGCTCTGAAGGTATGAGTGTCCACCTTTCAGTAACTGACCTGTAATGATGAGAAACGACTAGTTGCCAAGAATACTTATAAGACAACTCCTTTCATCCAGAAGATGAAGGCCTTTGTTCTTGGAGCTGACAAGTCAGAGTTATAGTTTCATTTCCTTATGTGTCATCCAATCTGTAATTGTTAAGCTTTTGGCTTTAACGTGTTGATTTATTTCATCTACCACAAAGCTTTGATCCATAATTTAGCCCAAGAGCTTGAGTTGTCCCTTATGTCCAGGACTATTAAATCAAGAGCAACTTTGTTAAAGTTGGTGAACAGCCACTGCAGTTGTTCCAGTGCAGAACAGGTGTATGTGAAGGAGAGTGAGACAATTAGCCTGAATCGAGTTCTGAAAATCTCTTTCTTGAGTTTTCCAGCTTATTTTTTGCTTAGCTGATAATGTGCAGGTTGCTTGAAAKTTCAGTGCTTTTACAGATGCCCTTTTCCATGTCTTACACACGTTAACATGTTACCATAGAGAAAGTAAGTAAATAAATGCATCTAAATTGAAAAGTCTTTCCCCTTTTTCTCTGCCTCAGTTCAATGAGGTTTTTTTACATCACAATTCTGCTGATGGTCCTGTCTCTGGTAAAAATCCTCACCATCAAAGTCTGCTTACCCTGAAAAGCTWATTTAACTTCATTGCACACACCAGACTAAAGGAAGTTTCTCCATAACAGTGTACTGGAAAGGCGAACATCAGTACCAAAGAGCATAAAAATAGAATAATTGTGGACAATGTGACAAAAAGTCTTTGAGTTTCTTTAATGTAATATCTGATACCAATAACAAATATATTGAAGAAAATAAACCAATAAACCCTCACCACAGTTTCTCCTTGYGCATTCCCATTTCTATATGCAAGTAAAAATAAGGGAGATTTAATGGAGGAGGAGATTACTCTGCTAATGAAGGGATAGAATGAAATATTAAAGAATATCAAAAGCTCATATAGAATATAATTTATTTTTCAGTGTAACATAATGACACTACTGCAGATAAAGAGTTTGTTCTCATTTCCAATACAATCTGTTTGCTAATATAATTCAGTTGTAAAACAGAGAAAAAAGCATTCCTTAAATCCTGCCAGAAGGCCCAATTCACATCACCACTTAAGAAAATCCAACTTTCACCAGTTTAAGCCTGTGTCTATGGGCATACTGGGGTCTYCTTGTTCCACACCAGACTAAGTCAAAGCGTAATTCCTTCCTCCAATTCGAAATTAGCATAGATACCTATGCCATTTTTTTCTGCAATTTGTGTATATCCAATTCTAAATTAGTCCCTAAGGATTAAATATGGAAGGACTGGACCCTTTTCAGTTGTTTCTGGACTCCCTGCTCCAAGAAAACACACTAGCCAGCAACACATTAAGAGGCAGTGAGCATTCAGGAACTTTCCTAGTTTTGGTTACAGAAAGGTTTCTATGAGTTGGGYGAAGATTTAGCAGCATTTTCTCCCAGCCTTAAGCAGAAGGCATTGAAATTATTAATAATCTCAGTTAGCCATTAGGAGCTGAATTGATTAATGGGCTAGTGAAGGTAAAGTACTATGGAAACGTGAAATGCTTTACACATGGTGCTATTGTGGTAATTAATAACTATTCTTTTCAAATTCTTTTCTTAAGGCTTAGACCTGCTGTTAAATTAGTTCAGTTTAAGGAGTTACCAAGCATTAGCAGAGCTGCAGTAGCCGCCTTTACGTGTACTCTTATCCCATAGCAACAGTCTGATAATTTCATTTCATGTAGCTTGCATTAAAATTATATTCAGTACATGGTATTTGAGTTGTTACTGCAGTATGACATCAATTAATATTGAAAAAAACTGCCTTTCGCTCTTGCTGTGGCTGCTTGGTCCTTACACACCCTTTTCCTTGCTGAAACAGCTATACAACTGTGTATTAAAATAAAGTAATTGAAAACCAAATTTTCATCATTAATATTACTGTTGCTGTTGTGATTCTGATTACTGGTTATTTTTCTGGTCTGTTCTCCTCTAAGCTCATGTGAGGTTTGGATATGATCAGCCTCAGAAAAGGGGAAGAGTAGCATTTCTTCTTTCAGTATTGTGGCAGCTTAAAACCTAYGTTGAACCACAGTTTCTCTCACCTTAAACTGAATTTTCTGTCGGAGAGGAGAACACAAAGCACAGAGTAGACACTTCTGTGAGGGTTGCTAGCCTTAGTAACTTCTAGTGTTGTTGAGCCCTCACCATCYATGATGTTTTGAAAGGAGAACATTCTATGCCATCAGTTTCTTAATTATCATCTGAGAACACATGAACTCAAAATTTTACTGATTTCTGCTTGAAAATTCCAGCATCCATGTGTATTCCATTTGTCTTATGGCAATTGATAAGTGAAGGCAAAAAAAAAAAAATTTTCATGAAACCAGTAAAASTTTTAATTAGTGGCAAATTGCTCATTTTACCTTATTTTTCATCTTTTAAATGACAATTTTAGTAACAAAAAAATGACATGGCTTGCTTTATATATGTAAAAGTAAAGGTTCTCTGGGTGAATTATTTGTGTCTTCACAGAGTGACAGAATGGGAAGGGACCAYAGTGGGTCACTGGGTCCAACCTCCCTGACCAAGGAGGGTCATCCCAGAGCACACAGAACAGGGTGGTGTCCAGGTGGTTTTTTGATATCTCCAGTTGGGATGACTCCACACCCTCTCTGGRCAGTCTGTTCCAGGCCATGGTCACTGCCAGTAAAGAAAWTTTTCCTCATTTTCAGGTGGAAGCTCCTGTGCCTCAGTTTCTGCCCATTGCCTCTTCTGTCATTTGGCCCCACCAAGAACAGCCTGGCTCCATCCTCTTGACACCCTCGCTTCAGATACTCAAAGACATTGAGGAGGATCCTCTCAAACATCTCTTCTTGAGGCTGAACAGGCCCAGCTCCCTCCATCTGAACTGATTTAAAATCAAAATGCAAAGCTTCTCATGCAGCAAAGCCTGGAGTCAAAGGCTTTATGGCTTAAAYGATTTAAACCACAGAAATGCGAGAATTGTATTTGCGGTTTGCTTGAGAAAATGCCAATGAATTTTTAAAAGTTAAAGCTCACTTTGGGGCTTTCTTCATTGATTTTAGAGAGAGACAGCCTGAAAGCTTTGAGCACTCATCAGTGTCAGACAGAAAAYCAAATTGGCAGAGACCAAAGTAGCAGCAGATATATTCACTTTAAAAATATTTGCCTAAAAAATACTTGGATATTAGTCTCAATCTCCATATTACTAATTATGCTCATTAGACATAAAAGTCCAACGCWCATCATGATCCCAGTGGACTGAAGTAAATATATCCAGTTAAACCATAAATGGAATTTATAAGATTTTGCTGTAACCTCCATGGTTGTTTCTTGTCAATGCAAAAATAAAGTAACTACAAAGATATTTAGAAAGAGGTTTTAAAACCACAGAGAGAAAGCATAGAAGAAAATGTATGGTTTAGGCTAAAACAGCTTTGAGTTGAGTAATGAACATCCTTCCTGTAAGAACAGTAGTGACAACAATCCAAAGTATCAGGAGATCCTTCTATCACAGGGTTTAAAAAACCTTCTGAGTAGATTATTGAGCATATTGACATCACCAGGACCTGACCACCATGCATGCCAACAGCACAAAATTATGTGATTAGATAACTTTTACTGGCAGATACTTTAACTTGCAYGAGTAATTTAGGTTTCTTACACACTTCATATCCAAATCATCCATTCAGTGCTGATATGGCTGTACACATGGCACATTCCTTCCTCTGCTTCTTGGGATCAGATTTGACAACAGTAGGTTCTGCAGATTCCTCTTGTTTTTAGCTGGAAGAGGCTGAAAGCAGTCTCCTTGGATTTGCTTTGCTTCTGCTTTAGTCAGGGAGAATACTAAATTGTTACCTTTGCACTGTGTTTGGGACGCAGGTGGTGTTACAAAGCTGAGTTGATGAAAATTAATGCAAAACCTGAGACAGATAAAATGCTTTTCATTCTCTACAATTTACTGTAAAATACCATGCTTCACTTTAATTATTTCTTAGGCGAGGTAAACTATTTGCAAGTCTTTTGTTGCTTTGGCATAGCTTTTAAAAGACTCTTTATAACTTCTTAATGCCTGTGGCTCTTTATTAAATCCCCAGAGTTGTGATTGCCTCTTTCCATCTACACAGCACTCAGGAATGGGATGTGTGGCTTGGGAAGGCTGGTCCATGCTGTCTAGCTCCGAGATTATCTGCACAAGATAAAGAATTCTCCTTAAAAATTGCCTCMAACACAAGAAGTCCAAGGTATTTTGATTTTTCCATCCTGCCTGTTGGCTATTTGCCTCTTCATTCCTCAGTGTGAGACACTCAGGATCTGCTGAGGAAATGCTGAGTTCAAAGGTCAGGTGCTGAGCCCAAGTTTTCCTGCCCCAAGGAATTCGGGGGCTTGGCCTAAATTTGCATTTGATCTTGGGACTGTAATGGTATCAAACACGAGTGTGGCCTTGAGATTTGTCTTGGAACTTGGATCTTTGTGGGCATAATCTGAGCATCTTGTGCTGAGACATTTGGCATCTCTGTGATCGAGATGATGCTCATGAGAGCCCCTAAAASACAGACTGCTCCAACGTAGCTCTGTGCACATATATACATCGTAAAGATGTATGTCCTATCTAGAACAATGCTTTGCCTAAATGAAYTTTTATTTTCTAACCTTGCAAGGCTGATTCACCTGTCTTTAACAACAGAGTGGTTTGGCTGGTTACAGCAAATGTTGCCCAAAAATAAGCGAATCATACCCTCATTCTCTCCCTGTAACTACTAAATTTGTTGGTTGTGCATTTAGTGAGTGCTTGGAAGCAAGAACAGGAGCACGTGACAGTGTTAATATAAATTTATAATGTATTTGATGGTCTTGGTAGGTTTTCATGTTTGGGGTTTGGGGCTTTTTTTATGTTATTAGCTTTATGCATCCTGACACCTAAGCCAGGGAAAGTACATAATTATTAAGCTGTTATATGCATTAACCTTATCTAAAGATACACAGATGTGCATTTTCAAAATTACCTTCTTGGGGAGACTTAATATCTTAGTCCAGCAGACACCGGGAAGKGGGAAAAGCAGCTATTTTGCTGTATTTTCTTATTATACCCAGGTGCTATTTGAAAGAAACCTTTCAGCTAAGAAAATGACACAAAATTGATATGATAAGGCAAGGTCTGGGACAATCAGAAATGTTTGCACTTCCAGCATTTTCCTTCATCTTGACTTATTAAAAAAAAAAAAAAAAAGGAAAAAAAAAACTGCGACTACATGGAAGGACCTCAAACACCAGGGTGTGACAAGATAGTCCTCATTGTACATTTGCTGGCTTGCAGCTTCAGTAAGGAGCAGTGCATGCCCAGGGAGAGCTGGAGGGAAGAATCTGCTCAGCTGTTCCCTTCAGAAAATCCAGGACAGCATGGCAGGACCTGTTTCCTTCAAAACTGCTCCAATTATCCCATTTCTTTTCTCTGCACCCACTGGCAGAGCCTTCATGATCCAGCCCGTTGTGTATAACACTGCAGAGACACACCTGGTTTTATATTTGTATTTTTTATATCTATACAGCTTGTTTTCCAAAATGCCTCACTCTGGCTCTGCTCATGAATGACAGAAGAAGCAAAGCCAGGGTAAACATGCCACCCCTGCCTTAGCTCCCAAAGGATGACTTTAACCTGCTCTGTGACAGTTCACAGGGATGCAATTTCTATTTGCTGAATAATGCTTGAATCTTTCYGATATCAGCATTGTGTGTATAAGGTGAAATGAGGAGAAATGAAATCAGGTGAGTGGGATGGGCTGGAAGAATAGAGGTTTGGCTGTCTGCTCTGACACACGAACCCAAGGGGAGGAGATGGGGAGAATGGGACCCATCTTCAACAGCAGGAAACCTCAGATTTGCTGAAAACAACCACAGACCACTACTAGAAACAAATTTCAAGTGCTTTTGCCTCTAAGAAATGGCAGTCTGGGGATGGGGAATTTGGGAAYGGGAGATAAAGGTTAGTGAGGCATTCTGAGGAAGGTTTGTCATCAATTCACTGCTATGTTCTTCCCTGACAGCGAGTACACAGTGCAGAGCCCTGTTTTCATTTCTGCTGCACTTTTTAGATCAGGCATTTCATTAAAGGAGTTACAGGGTACCACAGTCTTTGTGTGGAAAAGCCTGAGGACCTCCCACAGGAATGAGCCTTCACTCAGTTCATCCCAATGTCCCAGTGTAACAATTATTCCATTGTTGTGCTCTCTGTAGAAGACAAATATTTAATGACTTTTGATAGACACTTCAGACTRTATCTCTTTTATCCACATTTGTGATTCAGACTCGCTTCCTGCCTTTCATGCTTTATTACCAAAGGGGAAAAACTGCTTCCTGGCAGGTTTGTAGGTTCTAATAAGGGCTTCAATTCCCTTGCACCAGACCTCATAGCAGGAGGAACAGAAGTGATTGCTCTTTCTGATTTTTTTTTCTTTATTTTTTTTCAATACTTCTGGCCCATCTGAGGCAGAGCTCAACAGGCAATTCAGCATAGTTGGAAGTCTTAATAAGCCAGAGTATGAAAGATCAAATCAAATGCAAAAAGTCATTTTTAATAGTATGTTTGTTTTTCACATTCCTGCTTCCCCCAGCAGCCGCTTCCTTATGACCCCCAGGTTCCTCAGAGCAAAATGAGCAGCCTTTTGCCAACAGCCTTCTTTACTCATGGGTCTGCTGCCACCACAAGCTGTCTCATTCCACCTTCCAAACTGGAAAGCAGCTAAATCCAGCATCCTTKTGTGAAGCTGCCTGGGAGGAGCCAGTGGGCAGCAGAGACACCACGAAGGGATGGGAGAGAGCATCAGTGTCGGTGGATGGATCACGGATCCTGTGGGGACAGAGCTGCAGAGTTTCTTCTCGTGAATGGGAGGCAATGGGGCAGCAATTCCTTCCCTCAGCTCAGTGAGGAGCCAGAAATCAGGGCTGACACGCTGGTTCTTTGGGTTTCAGCTGTGATAAATCTGCAGTTTCCTTTAGCAAMGAGAGGCAGCGACTGGGGCCTGTCAGGGAGAAAGGATTTGAAATGTACACAGGCACCTCTCTGCATTGTACATTCTCTTAAGCAAGTACAAAACCTCTGTGCTTGCTGGCAGAGACAGATGTAGAAATATGATGTGTATTAGTTATCTGAGAAGAAATGCATTGGAACTGGAGGTGCAGCTGTGTTAGTAATCGCTCTAACAGCTCTAAACTCCTTATCATTTGTCAGATAAGACTGGAGACATTTATTACTATTTTCCCCTGAGGAATCTGTTTCAATTGGATTATTCAATCCATTTTTTTCGATTTGCCATCTCATTTCTGGCAGTTTCAAGGATCTGGAAAAACATTGCCACATGGACCATGGGGGGTGGACCATGAGAGCCTTGACTCTTCCCTTGACCCTTTTTCTGTCTTGGAGAAACAGCTCAGGCTTGGCTCCTGCTGGATGRTGTGACCCCCAATATTTCATTTGACACCACACATAAAATCCCATCATGACTGAGAAGTGTTTGCACCCCTTATTCATGGTGAAGATGGTTCAGATCATTACCTTTAAGAATGAAAGCTGAGATGTGAGATCCAAATCAGAACATACAAAATGTCTGCTTTCAGGTGTAATTTTGATGATTGAAATGTCTTCCTTGAGGAGAAAGTGTTTGCCTTCACAGCCTAGACCGAGTCCAGCTCAGATGTCGAAATTTTTTCACTGCCTTGTCCAGATATTTTACCAGCAATTTACCTGAATGGCCTGGAGAGACTGGGAATAAATGTTTATTAAAATCACTGTTCCCTGTCTCCAAACCAATTGACTGAGGACAATTTTTGTGATGGCACATTTATTCAAGGGCTTCAGGTTTGGTACACTGGCCTCAGAGGTGCCTTTCTGGGAAAGACAAAATATTCCACAAGCTATAACTGTTTTTTACCGTTTTCCAACCCTGTTAGGGTTCACAGAAGATGCCAGCCCAGCATCTCTATAGATGGCTCAAGAGTCTGCAGAGCAAAAGTAGCAGTAATTTAATTGCCCAAACCATGTCAGTGTGCAAGCCAAAGCACCCTCTGCACACAAGCAAATCACACTTCCAGCACATCCTGTGGAGAGCCTGACCTCAGGATTTCTGTACCTCATTCCAGCAGGGCCCCAGCCAGAACGAGGGGATTTTCCACCAAAATTTGTGCTGGGTATACCTGGGCCTGCCCCATCCGTGTTTCAGCTTCTGAAAAAACACCCTTTGCCTCCTTTCTCTCTGAGCTTCTCTGTTCCCAGTGAGCTGTGACTGAAAATCTGTGTTCTTTTAGGCAGAAAACCAATAAAATATTGGTGCCTATGATGGCACAGATTCTCATCTGTGCTACTGCATTCTCCTCACAGCACTCTAGTTTTCTGCTCTTCATCCTTCCAGGTTTCAGCAGCTGCAATATTGTCTGTTCCCACTGCTCTGCAGTTTTGGTATCTTGCTCCACTCTGGGTATCACTTTTACGAGGTTCCTGCTCCCCTATCTCTCCTCAACTGTTCTGCAGAACTCTTCTCTCTCCCTTGTCTTCCCTCACATTTCTCTTCTCTTTTTCTCTGGGTTGTTTTTTTTTTTCCTCATACTCTCCTTGCTGGTCCCTTGAGCTGGAATAACATCATCATTTCAAACACTTCTGTTCTGCTCTCACAAGCCTCTTCCACCTCCTCATTGCCTCCTCGACCTCCTCCTTTTCAGCTTTACAATAACCATTCCTCTCATGATTTTCTCTTGGCTAAAAATGGTGTTCCTCTTTGGGAAAAAGTCTTCCCCTAAACAATAATAAATAATAAATAAATAAAGCAGTTTTATTACAATTAAAAAACCCCGGGAACAATTTGGAGAATTATGTGTTACACCTCCACTCCCAGACACCTGTTTACTCCTTCTCTCCATTATTGAAAATTGGAAGCATTTCAGTTCATCTGGCAGTTTGGGTAGACATGATTTTTACAGGGTAGAAAAATGTGATGGCAATTTTATCATAGAAAGAAACCTACAAGAAATCATTTAAATTATGTGTTTGCCATGACAACTTCCCTTTGGATGAAACACACAAACATAAAAAGATTCASGGGTGCATAAGTGTGCAGATATAATTAGGGGAAAAAAAGCCTCAAATGCCTCCTTTTGTTTAAGTGTTTTCAATTACTCATTTTGACAGCTGTATGGCCTAAGTGATTTTTATGGGATTTATCATCCCTTCCCTTAACTCCTCTTTGTTCATCATTGCAGAATTTATATTTTTTTGTCATATTTTATATTTAGACTGTGACTCTAAAGGAGCATGAATTGCCTTTCTCATTCTCCAGAAATTGACAGATTGTATCTGGATGCTGAAGAATACAGGGTAATAAACTTACATTTATTGTGTTGCATACATATATATAAATACCCACACAAATGACAAACCATAAAGGAGGAGTTTCTGTTTGTAAATGACTCTGCCTGTCCATCCAGAACACCAGCAAGAGTCCAAATATTCCACATTACACTGGCTAGGAAGCCTGCTGGTGCAATCCTGTGATCCTGTGCTTAATCTTGTGAGTATTACAGTGTCAGTCAAGGGACATAAAGCACAGTCGAAGTTAAACATGTGCTTAATTGCTTTCCTGAAATATGACCTCCACTTTAAAAACAACAGAATAGAGGTGGAAAGCACAGTAACCCCATTCATTCTCCTCAACCAAGAGTCAATTTTAAAAGTGTTCCTACGGAATAAAAAAAAATAATTCATTAGAAATCTGTGTTTTTTCCACAGCTGCCGGGTGAGAAAAGTGCAAAGAATTCCCAAACGTGTGGCTGGGCTTGCAGGAAGAGATTATCCAAAGCAGGTGAGCCTCCTCAAATGGATTAGGCACAGGCAATATCTGTATTTGTATATCTGGGGTGGATATGATGGAAATAGGATATCCAAGAAGGCACATCTAATGTGTTTCTGAGTTAGCAGCTGAAGTTTTTCTGTAGCCTCTGGTGATTTATTCAATAACAAGCTGTTGGGCTCAGACAGAATAAGGGATATGAAAATAAAGTGTCTCAAGAAAGGTCAGATGATGACCAACCAGCAGATATAATATAATTCAAAGTTGTTTGTCTAGAGGTGAATTCACTGACCTATGCTTTCATTTGTTTGATTCCCAAGAGGTGACCTCTCCTTCCCTCCTCATCCTAAAGTTGTGCAGTCGGCTTAATTTGTCAAAGTTCTGCCTCATTTGATTCTTCAGGAATAAGCTCTGCATTTAGAAAACAGCTTCTCCTTCCTCAAAGTCTTCAGCCTCAGGGTCAAAATAAATGTCAGCTTTCAGTTGTTTTTTAAATATTTTCTGAAGAGTAGGCAAAAGGGACCTGGCAAAGGCTGTGAGGAGCCTGGAATTGCAGTCAATTTATAAATCCCTGAAAAAAACAAGTTTATTTGTGCACAATGCAATGTACCCATGGCACAAACTGTGTAAAGGGGTAAAGTCAGGTGTTCCAAACAACAAATGCTGCCCCATCTGCATTGTCTTTCAGAGAGGTCACAGCCCAGCACAGAGCCAGAAGCTGCAGTTSCTGTGTGGGTCTGCAATTGCTGCTCACGGGGACACCATAAAAAGTATTTTGTAATTCTCTTATGCAGGAAAATATACCACAACCTTGATGAAAAGGGACTAAAATGTGGTTCTGCTACAATTTCTGTTTTGTGGGCTGATGGCTTGACAACTCATTGCTTCCCCTGAGCAATTGGGCAGCGTTATTCCCTTTATCCCCACAGCCCAGTGCCYCTAACAGACCTGCAAGGGGCCTTATTTGAGCAGAATAACCAAGTTGTCCTCCTTGGACYTTCCCTGTCAGTTACAAATTAGATTAATGGAGGCTCAAAAGAGGCAGAAGAAGAGGAGAAGAACAGACAGTAAATAGAAGAAAAACAAGGATGGGRAAAAGCACAAGAATGTAAAAAAACTGTAGGATTTCTGCAGCTAAAAATCTGTCTGAAAATKATATAGGAATGGGAATGTGTGTCAGGTGTTTAAGGGATAGACAAAACAATTATGACATATTTTGCCAAACTCCTGATGCACTGAAACAGAAACATTAAACTGAAGAGTAATGCAAACATACACAAAACATCTGAATAATGTTTATTTCATCCCATAGAGCAGTTGTCTTTAGGATTATGATTTAAGCATTTTAGACTAAGCTGGATTTTATCTTTAAAGGCATATTTTTCCTTCTGCTTCTTTTTCATTGCATACCCCTAAGAAAAAGAAGGTAAAACTTTCTCATGGTGCTATAAAAAAATATTATTTTTGCATGAGGAGGTAAAGGAGAAGGCAAGAGGAAGAGACAGGTGAGTCTTGTTTCATTTGAACGAAAAGAAAAAAAAAAACATTTTTTTGAGGTGTGGGTTTTCTCTGCTAGTTGCTTTATGAACATTTACAAACAGAAAGATGAATCATGGGCTCCAGGCTGCTGTGGACAATGGAGCAGGTTAATGGGATGGCAGGTTGAGATGTCCTCAACTCAAAAARCATCAGTGAAAGACCATTGACCTAAATTTCCTGATACAAGGTAGTATAAAGAGGRATTCTTTTGATCTTGAACCAACAAACAGTTGGTCTGGAGGCAAAGAGAATTTTTTACTGAAGTACATGAAACTCTACTGTGCGGTGATAGCTGTGTATGTTTAACTATAAGGAGAAGAAGGAATGTTTTGATTGTAAAAACAATCAGTAGGAGAGTTCAGACCAAGGCCCAGGCTGTGAGGGGTGTGATTGGTGTCTAAGGTCTGTCAGGATGTGCCTGCACTCTGTGTTTTTTCATTTGCTGAAGGAAATATTGGGCTAAGACAGCAGCTGCCAAAGTTCCTCCCCAGGGCACCTCATTCAGCACGAACCTCAGAGTGATGGCAGCCCCCACATCTCTGCCCCAGAGTGCTGCCCACCCCTCTGTGCCTGAGTGTCCCCTGGGCTGTGACAGGTACCAGCTCCAGGTGCTTTTTGTGCTGTAGGAAACATCACAAGGTGGAGACAAAGCCAGACCCTGCTGGGCTGTTCATGAGTGTGGAGACTCAGCATTTTTATTGGAAGTATTAACCCAAGCAGAATTATCAGAAATGACAGATTTCTGTTTGATACAGATGTATCAAACCTGGGACTATTAGGGAAAAAGCTCTAAATGGTAAATTGTTTCTGGGAGATGGGGATTAGATGCAAGGGTCCCTGTAGGCATCCATCCAGTCATTGAATTTTTCTGGGCAGTGTGTGGATGATCCTCTTCTACAGCCAGGATGGGCTTGGAATTCTTTCTGTCATTGGTGGGGGAGGCCTGAGAGCTTTCCACCTCACATCCCTGATGACCTCCTGGAGCAAAAAAAACCTGAATTTTCAGTCTACTTTTTTTAGAACTAAAGATGCACAACCCATAAAATTACTTGGAGTGTGGGTGGTCTCCAGTTTCCCACTTGTATTGGATGGAAATTACACCTCAGACAGTGTGGTGCTCTGTCAAATATGAGAGACTTTAATGTCACTCAATTAGAACATGTAATGCTGGAAATTGAGGTCTCCATGATGAAACTCTTCTAGAACAGCAAGGTGAGATCATCAGGCAGTGCTCTTGATCCCTTACACAGAAGGAGATCCATTTCCACTGCCCCAGGCAGGGCACAACAGCCCTCACACGTACAGTGGATCCCTTTTGCTCTCTTTGACCATATTTTTAATCATGCCTGGTCATGAAGTCTCTAAATCTGCCTTSATGTCCCATTAAAATATTTGTCTATAAGGTATAAGACATTGAGAAAATATTGCTTTGTCCTTCTCCATTAAAGTGCACTTTACCTGTGATTCTACATAAATAAAACATATTTGAGATTACTGGTACTATTCTCCAGACAGTTTMACTTTTTTTTCTCTGATTTTTCTTGAAAGTTTTCAGGCCCTCTGTGGACACCCACAGTCTTTGAGGAAGATGTTTTTCTTCCTAGCTGATTGATAAATGTTTCTCAGCCGAATCCCCTTGTATTTGTGAGATCTGATTAAGAGAGCACTAAATTTCAACTAAAATCAAATCAGCAACACCCAGTGTGAGATCTGCTTTCTCTTTACATCTGCATAAGTTAAGCTTGATTTGTTGGTCTATTTTACTCCAGGGTTTGTTCATTTGTTCCTTTTTTATGTATTTTTGCCTGTGCTAGTGACTACAAAATGATAGCTCGACTCCCTTGTCTCCCTACCCCCATTTTTTTTTTTTTCTTATCTCCTTGTCCTTTTGAAAATTTAACCACATGCACTTTCTTTATCTCCGTGTGG
Source organism: Malurus melanocephalus (assembly GCF_030028575.1). NCBI lineage: Eukaryota > Metazoa > Chordata > Aves > Passeriformes > Maluridae > Malurus > Malurus melanocephalus. Next base: position 382,430 of record NW_026623624.1, read on the forward strand.
GGCCAAATCTTTATCACACAATTTACATTCTTCAGGACACAGCATTGGCAATACTGTAATAGTTTATCACCAGACTGATAGTTAATAGCTCTGGCTTTCTTGTCATAATAAGCCTTTTTTGTCTCCATTGTGCCTTTTGTTTGCTTTTCTCTTGTCTATTTGCTTGCCTTATTAAATGCAGAGCACTCAGTTTCTGTAATGTGTTATATTTTCTTTTGAAGAAATCTTTGCCTCCTACTGCTTTTTCTTCACTATGTGCTCAATCCTCTTCAATTGTTCTCCCAATTACTATCTCAAACACAGAAAGACCTGAAGTGTCTTGGGGTGCTTCCAAAACTGAAAATACTGTGGGAAAGAAAAGCAGCCAGAGCTCTTACTTCATCTTTAATAAATATCCACATYTCTCTGTACAAGGGTATTTGTCAGGCTAAATGCCACAGCAATTCCTTCCCTTTTGTTCTCATTGATGGAAGAGGCATTAGTCCAACCTTTAAGTTGCCTGTGAATGCTGACCCTATCCTAAAAAATCACATTTAATAAACCAGATGAAGAAAGGGAAAAAGGAGGAACGGGAAGATAAAAAAATACACCACGCTGGAAGTAGCTGAGAATTCTCTACTCCTTAGGACATTATTGGACTCCAACTGAGAAACCAGATGGAGCTGGACTGAGCCTACTCAGCACAGAAAGAAGCAAGATCATGATTGATGTGTTTTCCCCTTTTACWGAGGTCTGTCTTCTCTCTGGTTGTTTACCTTGCAAGCACCTTGGGCCAACTGACTGAGCACACTTTGCAATGTCTTATTTCCTAAATGGAAAACCATGTCCAAATCACATGTCTAATATTCCTTTTCCAAATTAGTTTTCATTGTAATTTATAACTCAAACCACATAAATCTTCTGCATAGCAGAAGATATCCATAACTAGGAATTTTACTTGCCTGAGTTCTTCTCTTAATCAYCACTGCATGACTTCACTGACCATAGCCAAAAATCTCATTTTATGTTATGCACTTTTACACATCCTAAAGCAAGTTTTTGCTTCATGTTAAAATAATGATGTTGCTTGAGGTGGGGTCAGGGATGACTGGGATTTTTATTGTGTTTTCTTTYGTTTCTCAGAAAAGGTATCTTATTGCATGTTGTGATTGCAATTGATRCCAAGTACAAGTCAGTCCAGGTGGAACAGTCAGGCACAGCTTCTCAAAATCCTCAGTGAAATTTAGTATTCTATAAACACAGGGCACTGGCCTATGTGCATGACATCAATTTGGAATATCACCATCGCAGGGATGGAAAATATGAGCAACAATGAGAAAGCACACAATAATGAGAACATACACTGTAAAGCAGGGGAAGTATTTTTTTTAATACAAGTTTTATGGGATTTAAAATGTTTTAAAATAAAACCCTTCTGCCTAAGGTGTGTTTTAAACACTGGTGCATTTGGTAGAGAGGCTATATATTCGTTGTGCTCCAAATGTGATGTTATTACATTTCAGGGTGGTACTTTCATGGCTCCAGAGATAAACAGTGTTCAACGTTTCCTTTGGAATGGCCAAACAGTCTGAGAAACTTGGTCTTCAAGACTGTGAGCAATCACACCCAAAACTAAAAAAAAAAAAACAGAGTAGGAACTCGAACAATTGCTATGGGGAAAGTCTCTTGAGGATCATTTAAGCTCTAGTGTCCAACAACATTCCAGAGCAAGTAAAAAAGAGATTAAAATATTTAAACAAAGCACATGCAGCTTTACAAAAAAACATGCAGTAGGAGTTCCAGTCAAACATTTTATATATTCACTAGGTAACTAAGATGTTCTGAGCTTCCTATACAGACAACCTGCACGTTCATAACGAAATGATGGAAGTGGCAGGGGGTGATTTTTCAATTGACAGAGGTCATGGCAGTTAATTGGTACAGAAACAGCTGGTAAAAGTTATGTTTCCATATGATTTGGGATSACTTTGGAGCTACTAAATTAATATGTATTCCTCTTCCTGCAGTGCCTGAGTCTCATGCATCACACACTTGGYCCTTACCATGAGAATTGTAGTGAATCTAGTAACTTCACCCCCGTTTATAAAAATATTCCAATGCCTGAAGGTTATAAGTAAGATATATAAGTATATGCATAAAATTCCATATTAAAATAGCAGACAGGAGAAAACAAGATACACCAAGAAAAGACTGAGAGACTGAATTTAGGCCTAATAGGGAAGAGTACAAGAATAATTCATCTTTGTAGAGAGAGATTACCTGTGCAGTATTACAAAAGAACTGTCTAGTTCAGCTACAAATAGCTATATAAAACTCCAGCTGGGAATAGAGTTTAAATGAAATTGTGAAAGCAAATGGATCATCTCAACATTTTTGCTCAGAGCTTGCTTTCCTGTAGATTTCAGCCAGGTTTRCAACAGATTTTAGAGAAGAATGAAGGAAATTCCAGTTCCTTTGGCCAACCTGTTGGGCTTGAGTGTGCATCCTGGGGTCTCACTATGGTGCAGAGGTGTTGCTAATTTGACACTTGTGCAAAATGGAGATCTTGGTGTATTCTGAAAAAATGTTCATGGCATTAGAATGGTGTAAGGGTTATGGCATTAGCAGCTGTAGCAGACTTTAACCCTTGTGTGAGCTCATGGAGCACGACGTGGTATCTGCAGGAAACCTGCTGGCATTGTGCCACTTCAACAGAGAAATGTATTTTGGGGTTTTGTTTATTTGATTTTCCCCTCCACATTGTTGTTTCCAAGGCCTYTAGGATGCAGAAGTTCCCTTTTTTCCAGTTATTCATTTGATTTGCAGGGGTCAGGAGCATGTCACATGCACCAATTCTGTCACTGCTTCTCATCCCTGGTACCTCTGGTAAAGCAAGGACATGGCTTTGGATATCAGCTGGAATTCTGCTCACTAAAGCAGACATGGGTGGAGTCCTTCCTGAAAGAATTAATCTTCCTTGAATCTGAGTGGACCAAAAAGAGCATCTTCAACTCATGGGCACCCAGGAATCCAAACTCTACCCACTGCTGGTTCCTGTCCTGCTTCTCAGGAGCCACTGCCAGCTGCCCCTGCTGCCTTTGGTGCTTTCTGGCTGCTTTCTCAGAGCAATGCCTATAAACAAGGTCTGGTTTTCCAGGGCCTCAGGAAGTGTCTTTAAGAAATCAAAAAGTGCTTCAGCATTATATATACAAAGCTTATGCAACTCCTTCTCCTCCTCCAARGGCTTTAAATCATTCAGGCTAATCTAATTATTTCACCAAGTAGTGGGCTTGTCTCTCTTTATGCAAAATACCCCAAATATTGWAAAGACTCCAAGTTATCTGGCCACCTTCCAGTTAATTAACTTACCACTGAAGGAAGTACTGAAAAACAAAATTAAAAGCCATCCAATTTCTAGCCATCCCAATTCTTCACAAAAAGTAATGCCATTACATCTGTCTTCACTTGGAATATGTAAGCTACTTTCAAATGACCCTAAGCCCACA